>NC_133623.1:4481791-4759218 GCF_048593235.1 Sminthopsis crassicaudata | reverse complement strand
AAGAAGGAAGTTGAAAGGGAAGATAAGAAGAGAGCAGAGGAAGAAGGGGAAAAAGATAAGGAAATAGAAAAAATAAGGTGAAAGGGAAGGAGAGGAAAAGGAGGGAACAGAAGAAAGAAGGTAAACAGCAAAGGTGAGAAAAGGAAGGGACATAAGGAAGGAAACAGAAAATGGAAGGGGCAAGGGAAAGAGAGGGAGGACACAGGAAAGGAGAAGGAGGGCGTGAGGGAAAAGAAGGAAAAAAGAGTGGGAGGGAGAAAGGGAAGAGAAAGGAGAGCAAAGTAGACAAGACAGAAGGATTGAGGTAATAGAAGAAGTTAGGTGATGAGAAGGAAGGTGAAAGAGAGTGAGGAAAGGAAGGAAGAAGAAAACAGAAGTTAGGTGAAGGGAAAGGAGAGGGAAGAAAGGAGATGAAGAAAAGATTGAGGGAAGGAAGGTGAAAGGAAAGAAGGGAAGGATCAGAAAAGGAGGGAGAGAACAGAAGGTGAAAGGGAGAGAGCAGAAGAAAAAGAAGAAAAGGGAAGGAAGATGAAAGAGAGAAGAAAAGATAAGGAGAGTGGTAAAAGAAGGTGAAAGGAAAGAGGAAAAGAAGGAGGGAGGCAGGGAACAGAAGAAGTAAGGTGAAAGAGGACATGAAGGAAAGGAAATAAAGAGGAAAGTGAGAGGGGGTAACAGAAGTAAGGTGAAAAGGAAGAAGAGATGGAAGACAAGGAAGATGCGAGGAAAGAAGGAACATAAGAAAAAGGATGGAAAGGAAAGAAATGGGAGGGAGGGAAGAGAAGGAAGGAGAGAGGGAGGACACTAGAAAGTAGAGGAGAAGAGAGGGAACAGGTGAATGGGAAGGAGAGAACAGAAGTAAGGTGAAAGGAAAGAGGAGAAGAAAGGGAGGAACAGAACAAGAAGGAAGGGGAAAGAAGAGGAAGGAAAGAGAAAGATGGTGAAAGGTAGAAAAGAAAGAGGGAGGGAATGGGAGAAGGAAGGAGGAAGAAGGAGGGCACAGAAGGAAGGAACAGAAGAAGTAAGGGGAAAGGAAAGAGGAGGAGGGAGGGGGAACTAAAGGTAGGTGAAAAAGGAAAGGGCAGAAAGGAGGAAGGAAGGAAACAGAAGAACTAAGGTGAAAAGGAAGGAAGGTGGCAGAGGAGAAGGGAAGGAACAGAAGAAGGGAGGGAGAACAAAGGAAGGAGGGAACAGAAAGAAGGTAAAAGAGGAAAGAAAGGAAAGAGGAGATGAAGGTGGGAGGAAGAAGGTAGAAGGCACAAAAAGGAGAAGGAGACTGGGAAGATTGTTAAGGAGAGCAGAGAAGAAGCAAGCAGGGAGTTGAAGAGGAGAAGGTGAAAGGGAGGGAGAGGAGAAGAAGGTGGCAAGCAAAATAGGAAGTAAAGGGAGAAGGAAGGAACTGAAAAAAGAGGGAAGAAAGGAAGGAGAGAACAGAAGGAAGGTGAAAGGAAAGAGGAAGTGTTAGGTTCTTACTCAGAACCTAACAAGGAAGAAAAGAAAGGAAAGAAGGAGGAGGGAACAAAAGGAAGGTGAAGGGAAGGAGACGGAGGAAAGGAGAAAGGAAAAAAAGAAGGGAACAGAAGGAAAGAAGAGAAGGAGGGAGGGAACGTGAAAGTGAAAGGAAAAAGAAGTAGGAAAGGAAGGGAAAAAGGAGGAAACAGAAGAGGGGAGGTAAAGGGAGGTAGGACTGAGGAAGAAGAAAGAAAAGTGAAAAGGAGACAAGAGGTAGAAAGGTGTCAGGGAGGAATGACAGGAAAGAAGGTGAAAGGGAGGAAGAGAAAGGAAGGAGAGGAAGAACAAGGAAAGTGGTAGGGAAGAAATAAGGAGAGAAGAGGAAAAGGAAGGTGATAGGGAGAGAGAAGAAAAAAAATAAAGGAGTGAAGGAAGAAGGAAGGTGTAAGGGAAGATGAGAATGTGACAGGGAAGGATAGAGGGGAAAAAGCAGAGGAAGAAAGGAAAAAAACTGATATGGAGGGAATAAAGATTAAAAGAAAGAGAGAAGAAAGGAAGGAGGAAAGAAGTAGTAAGATGAAAGGGAAGGAGAAAGGAAAAGTAATATGAAAGAAAATGAGAGAGGAAAGAGAAGAAAGGAAGGGGAAACAAGGAAGGTGAATAAGGAAGGGAACAGAAGGAAGGTGAAAGGAAAGAAGAGAAAAAAGGGAGGAAGAAACAGAAGAAGGAAGATGTAAGATGAAAGAGGGAGGAAAGAAAACAAGGTAAAAGGGAAGAAAGGTAGGAAAGGAAGATAAGTAAGGTGAAAGGAAAGAAAAGGATAAGGTAGGGAACAAAATGAAGGGGGAAGAGGGGTAGGGCAGGAAAAAGAGAAGAGGGAGGGAACAGAAGAAGAAAGGGGAAAGAGATGAAAGGAGAAAGAAGAGATGAAGGAAAAAGGGAGGGAACAGAAAAAAAGTAAAGTGAAAAGAGGAGGAAAGGAAAGAGAGAAAAGGAGGGAGAAGAAGTAAGGTGAAAGGAAGGACAGAGCAAAGAAAGGAGAACAGGAAAAAAGGAGGGAATAGAAAGAAGGTGAAAGGAACAGGGAACAGAAGAGAAAGAGAAAATAGAAAAGGAAGAAAGAACAGAAAGAAAATGAAAGAGGAGAAGGAGAGGGACACAGGAAAGAAGTGAAGGAGGAAGAAGGGAAAAGAGGAGAAGGAGGGAGGGAAGAGAATAAGTAAAGTGAATGAGAAGGAGAGTGCAAAGGAAGGAGGAAGAAGGAGGATATAGCAGAAGGAAGTTGAAATGTAAGAGGGAGGGAACAGAAGAAAGAAGGTGACAGCTAATGAGAGAGAAAAGGAAGGAGGGAACAGAAGGGAGTTGAAAGAGAGGCAAGGGAGGAAAGGAAAGAGAAGAAGTGGGAGGGAGGGAACAGAAGAAGGAAGGTGAAAGAGAAGAGAAGGTAAAAGAAAAGGAAGAAAGGAGAGAGAAGAGAAGAAGGAAGGAGTGGAAGAAGGTGAATGAGGAGAGCAATGGAGGAAGGAAGAAGTAGGAGGGAACAGAACAAGGAAGGTAGAAGAACGGGAAAGGGAAGTAGGACTGAGAGAGGAAAGAAAGTGAAACAGAGGCAAGAGAGAAAGGTGTCAGGAAAGAAAAAGGGAGGGAGGACAGGAAAGAAAGTGAAAAGGAAGGAGAGAAAGGAAGAAGATGGAATGAGAAGAAGGAAAATGGCAGGGAGGGAGTAGACTAGAGAAGGGAAGAAAGGAAGGAACGTGATAGGGAAGGATGGAGGGGGAAAAAGGAGAGGAAAAAAGGTGAAAGGAAGGAAAGAAGATGGTATGGAGTGAAGGGGGAATGAAGCAAAAAAGGATGGAATAAAAGGAAGAGAGGAAAAAAGTAAGATGAAAGGGAATGAGAGAACAAAGGAGGAAAAAAAGGAACAGAAGAAAAGAAAGAAGAGAAGGAGGGAGGGAACAGAAGAAGGAAGGTGAATGGAAAAGAGAAAGTGAAGGAGGGCACAGAAGGAAGGTGAAAGGAGAAAGAGGGATGAAAAGAGAGAAAGAAGAGAATAGGGAGGTAGTGAGAGAACAGAAGTAAGATGAAAGGGACAAGGAGAAAATGGAGGGAGCAAAGGAAAAAAGAAGGGAACTGAAGGAGGGAGGGAACAGAAGAAGTAAGATGAAAGGAAAGAGAAGGAAGAAGGGAACAGAAAGAAGGGGAAAGAGTGAGGAAGGAAACAGAACAAAGGTAAAAGGGAAGGAGAAAGCAAAGGAAGAAGAAGCAAAGTGTAAAGAAAGGAGGGAACAGAACAAAGGTGAGAGGGAGGAAAGGAAGGAAGAGAAGAAGGGAGGGAACAGAAGAAGAAAGGTGAATGGGAAGGAGGGAATAGAAGGAAAGAAAGAAGTAAGGTGAAAGGGAATGAGAGAACAAAGGAAAGAGGAAGAAACATGAAACAGAAGAAGGAAGGGGAAAGAGGAAAACAAGAGGGAGGATGCAGAAGAGAAGAGAAGGATGGTGAAAGAGAGGGAAGGAACAAAAGGAAGGTGAAAGAGGAAAGAGACAGGGGGCAAAGGAGTAAGATGAAAGGAAATGAGAACAAAGGAAGGAGGAAAAAGGAACAGAAGAAGAAATGTGAAAGAGGAAATAGAAAAGGAAGGAAATGGAAGAAGGAGAGGGAACAGAAGGAAGGTAAAAAAGGAAAGAGATGAAAGGAAAGAAGAGTAGATGGGAGGGAGGGAAAAGAAAAATGAGATGAAAGAGGGAGGAAAGAAAAAAGGAAGAAATAAGAGGGAGGGAACAGTAGGAAGGTGAAAGGAAAAGGGGTAGGAACAGAAGAAGGAAGGTAGAAGAGAGGGAGAGGGAGGTAGGACTGAAGAAGAGGAAAGAAAGTGAAAAGGAGGCAGAGAAAGGAAGGAATGTAGAGAGGAAGAAGGAGGAAATGGGTAGGGAGGGAATAAGGAGAGAAGAGGAAGGAAGGTGTAAAAGAGTCAAGGAACGTGACGGAAGGATAGGGAAAAAGCAGAGAAAGAAAGGAAGGAAAAACAATGTTATGGAGTGAAGGAGGGAATAAAGAAGAAAAGGAGGAAGGTGGGAAGGACTGGAGAAAATGAAGAGTAAAGGAAAGAGGGAAGAAAGGAAGGAAACAAGAAGTATGTTGAAAGGGAACAGAAGGAAGGTTAAAAAAGGAGAGAGGAAAAAATAAGATGAAAGGGAATGAGAGCAAAGGAAGGAACAGAAGAAAGGTGAAAGGAAGAAGAGAGAAGGAAAGTGAAGAAAGGGAGCGAGAAAAAGAGTGAAAGAAGGGAGGGAAGGAACAGAAGAAGGAAGGTTAAAGATGAAAAAGTGGGAGAGAAGGAGGGATGAGGGAAACAGAAGAAAGAGGTAGGAAAGGAGGGAAAGAGGAAAGAGAAGTAAGGTGAAAGGGAATGAGATTAAAGTAAGGAGGGAGAGAAGAGAAAAGGAAGGAAGAAAAGGAGGGAACAGCAGAAAGGTACAAGGAAAGATAGGGAGGACACAAGAAAGAAGAGAAGAAGGAAGGGGTAACAGAAGAAAAAGGGAGGGAGGAAAGGAGTGAAAAAAGAATCAGGAGGTAACAGAAAAAGTAAGGTTAAAAAAAAGGAAAGAAGATAATAGAAGGAAGGAGGAAGCAGCAGGAAACAGAAGAAAGGGATGACAGAGGAAAGAAGAGGAGAAAAGAATGATGAAAGAGGTAGGAAAGGAAAGAAAGGGAGAGAACAGAAGGAGGAAGGTGAAAAAAAGGAAAGAGAAGAAGGAGGGAGGGCACAGAAGGAAGTTGAATAAGGAAAGAGACGGGGCAAAGGAAGGGAAGAGAGAACTGAAGGAGGAAGATGAAAAAGGAGGGAGGGAACAGGAGGCAGGTGAAATAAAAGAGGAGCAGAAGGAGGGAGGGAGAGAGCAAAGGAAAGAAGAAGGAGGGAACAGAAGGAATATCAGAAAGAGGAAAGAAGAGGAGATGGCAAGATGGAAAAGAAAAAGTAAGGTGAAAGGGAAGGAGAGAGGAAAGGAAGGAGGAAGAAGTAAGAGGGAACAGAAAGAAGGTGATAGAGAATGAGAGAACACAGGAAAGAGGAAGAAAGAACAAAAGGGAGGTAGAAGAGAGGGAGTAGACTAAGGAGAAAAGTGAAAGGGAGAGAGAGAAAAAAGGAAAGATGGAGGGGGAAAAGGAGAGGAATAAAGGTGAAAAAAAAAGATGGCACAGAGTGAAGGAGGGAATGAAGCAGAAAAGGAGGAAGGTGATGAAAAATGAAGAAAATGAAGATTAAAGGAAAAATAAAAAGAATAGAAGGTAGGAGGAAGGTGAGGGAAGAGAAGAAGTAAGGTGAAAGAATAAGGATGGAACAGAAGGAAGGTGAAAGGGAAGGAGAGAGCAAAGAAAGGAGAAAAGGAGGGAACAGAAGAAGTGAGGTGAATGGGAAGGAGAAAATAAAGGAAGGTGAAAGAGGAAAGGAGAGAAAGAAGAGAGGAAGGAGGGAACAGAAGGAAAGTAAAAGAAAGAGGGAGGGAAAAGCAAAAGGAAGAAAAAGTAAGGTGAGCAATGGAAGGAGGGAAAAAAGGGAATAGAAGAAGGAAGAAGGATGGAACAAAAGAAGGAAGGTGAAAGAGGAAGAGGGAAGGAACAGAAAGAAAATGAAAGGAAAGAGAAGATCATAAGGAGAGAAGAGAAGGTGAAAGGGAGGGAGAGGAGAAGGTGATGGCAAGGAGAAGAGGAAGAAAAGGGAGGAGGTAAGGAGAGAATAGGAGGAAGGAAGGAAGGAGGGGGAAGAGAGATGGGAAGGAGGAAAGGGAGGCAGGGAGGCTATTTTTCCCACACTAGAAGGCAGTTACAGGCTTTTCCGGACTGAGAGCTATCGTCGAGATCTTGTAAGATGGTGGGATCCCAAATGTGAGCCTGGCTGGGAGCTCTGGCCTCATCTCCTAGAGAGCCATGAGATCCCAAGAGGGGGAATGGACTTGATTTCACCTCTCTGAGTCAATTAATGGCCCAGCCAGGACTATAAGCTAGGTTTTGGGATTCCCAATTGAGGCTATTCCCTCTCCTCTAGTCTCTGCCCTCCTGCCTCTCCTCCTCGGCCCCACGTCTCTCTCAAAGAGTGGCCACTTCACCTGGTGATGAGGATGTCGGCAGAGCGGGCGAAGCGCTGCAACAGTCTGTATTCGTCCTCGGTGAGGTACTCCATGGACTGCTGGGAGTTGAGCCGGGGTCGAACTGATCGGTAGCTTTCCCCTTTCTGCTTATCTTCCCATGACTTGAGGGTACTCTCAAAGGCCTGGAGATGAGGACAATGGCAAAGAAAGACAATTCAGAGAGGGGCTGGTCGCTCCCTTGCTGTGTGCTCCCTGTTCTTCTGTACAAGTGCTCTCCAAGTAAAGCTCGAGCATCCAGGGGTCAGACTTTGAGGCTCCATTGCCTCAGACTTGTACCAATGTGTCAGAAATGACCCCATCACATTCTCTGGGAGCTATAAAGCCTGGCACCTCAGGAGGGTAGTGCAGTGCAGGGGTTACCACAGGTGGGGAGGAATGTCCCCACAGCACTTAGTGTGGTGTCTGGCACATAGGTGCTCGCTAAATACCAGGTAGGACAAAGGCGGTGCTTGCTAACCATTGGGGCTGGTGAGACTAGCTTGCTTGCCATTGCTTTTCCCACTTTTCCCCCACAGACCCGAGCTTCCTTCCACAAACTGGCTGGCCAATGGGGAGCCATCTTCTTTATGCTTCAAGGATCCTGAAGTTAGGATCAAATGTAAAAGATTGTTTTCCATGGATCCTTAGAAAGATGTGGATGGAAAACCATTCCCGGCACTGTCCACCGTTCCACCTAATCACACTATCAAATCATTGATCTCATTGGAAAAACTCGCCAGCAGAGGGCTGGTTACCAGGTAATAATATTTTTTAGGGGGGGGGGTGCCCCTCCTCAACTCACAACCCCCCCACTAGGGTACAGAGGGACTGTGTGGCCTAGTCAGAGTGGGAGGAAGAGGGGAAAGACTAGTAAAAATCACCAATCCTCTATTTCACTATAGCAAAGCCCTGAAGGGTCATTGAAATTGGCCAGGCCAGGCTGGCACTCCCCAAAGGACTCTGAGATTGTTTTTGTCTACGCTTCTGTCAATTTTCTTTGGAAATTTTCTCTGTTGCTGCTAGTGTGACCTTAGCATTAGCTGATTTTTCACACAACTGTTGCGGTGGGCAGCATCTCCCACTGCTTAGGGGTCTGTCCCCTTGTTGCTAAGATTTCAGCTGCGGTAGAGAGCAGTCGCCTCCAAACTTTGCTCCCTAATGGGAATGCTGCTTTGCACCCTCACCATCTCTCCGCACCAGTATTTATTCATGCTGTATGCTAATGTTTGTTAACTTACGAGACAAAAAAGCAGGAATTAAAAGGATGAGAAAAATTAAAAGGATGAGTAAATCGGACAAAAAGTCCTTTTGCTGTCACTAAGTGTTATTAAGAAGTATCAACTTCTCACCCGGTCTCTGGTCAGCATCTGGGCCCGGTTCTTGTGCTGAATCTTGATGATACCTGGGGGCTGGACCCAGGCCTCTCCATCCACTTGCACAGGGACCCCCTCATCACCACAGATGGTGATCTTGACCACACGGCACTGGCAAGGCAACAGAGAGACCCAGAGATGAGAAGGAAGGCCCCCGGCAGGACCCCCTGCCAGCATAGCTTCAGTGTCTGGAGCCAGATTAGGCCCCAGAAATGCTGCCTGGGTAAGCTGAGGACCTTCAGAAGTGACCACGGTTCATAGGCTAAAGGCTTCCCAGCTGGAGGTTGGGGGGATGGCCCCAGATGGGGCTCTGCCCAGCACCTGAACCTTACTAAGTGCTAATTTAAAGCTTCTGGCCTAGCCCAGGGGAACCCAAAGTCCCCAGGCCTTGTTAATCTGAGCCGCCCTATCACACCATCCCTACACGCAAGTGTATATGCCCTCATTCCAAGGCTTGTTGAGTTGCCCGGTGGCTGGATCCACCGGGCCCCTGCCCAGAACCCCCACTGCCTACCTGGGCAATGCGGTGATGTTGAAGGTTGATCACTCGGGACACAGCCATCTGGATGCTACCAAATACTGCCACCACCTCCAGCTTCTTGTCATCAAAAGAAGGCGCTCCAAAGTTCTGTAGGGGAACAGCAGCAAGGTTGCCTACCTCCCTGAACAGCCTGCCCGAGAGACAGGACTGGGCCCAGAAGGAAGGCGATTTCTGGACCTTTCCATCAGCCCCATCTCCCTCTGGATGGGGCTTTGTCCTAGTGACACTGAGGGCCTTTTCCCTAGGTGCCACATCCTAGGAAATGGGGGACCACCTGACAGAGGGATCCCTCAAAACTCAGAGGTTCTGGGGCCACATACTGGAAAACCAGTTTTACCAAGGAGCATTTGCCCAGGGACTTGATTGGGGGTCATGGAAAGAGAAATCCATGGGGACTAAGTGCTGGTCCATTTCCCCAGGTCCTGGTGGGTCAAAGTAGGCCCCCAGCACCTTCGCTTGCCTGTGTTGCATTCACTGTGATGGGAGGAGGGAGATGATTTCCCAGGCCGCAGGTACTCGGCCTCATCTCATTCCCCATGGCCCTGTGGGAGCCCCATTAGCCAGCTCAGTGAACCCTGCTCCAGCTGTGTCTAGGCCATTGGTTAGAACCCGGGCTGGGAGCAGGACCCAGCCTTTGGGCTTTGCAAGGCTCCCATCCTGCCCTGCGAGGGGCTCTCTTTCCCTCCCCCCCTCTTGGCCGAGGAGAAACTTACATTGTCTTCCTTGGTTCCACCCCAGAAGTTGATGCCCCCTGCGTAGCTGGGGATGTTGAGCACAGCGATTCCCTGCAAACTTGGCAAGGCCATGACTTCCCCGTCACACTGGAAGAAGCACAGAGAGGATCTTGGGGGGTGGGGCTAAAGGCACACAAACGGGAGGCCAATGAGCCTGGGGGAGCATAGGCCGCTCTCTTTCTCTCAAGGTTTCCTCCTCTACCTGGAAAGAACGCCCTGGCCACCCTTAGCTGCCTCAGTTTTATTTTGGGGCAAACGAAGGAATTGGTGTGGGTGCCCTCTCATCCCTTCTAGTTCTGTTTAGGACCATGGGCTCCTAAAGGTGATGCCTCCTGAGGGTGACGGAGGAAGTTGAACATGAGGCAGTGGAGCCATTACGAGTGGAGCCCTTTCCCAGCTAAGCAGTCCAGGATTTGAGTCTAAGCTCGCTTACTAGCTGTATGCCCTGCTTTGGGCATCTCTTCTCACCTATCAAACGAGGGTGTTGGACTCAACGGCCCCTCTCCATGGGATCCTATGACCTAGAGCTGGATCATCTGAGGGGATTCTGAGGCAGTACCATTGCTCACCACAAGGGGGGAGCAGTCCACAGAGATAGCTGACTGTTGCAGTGGGACTTGGGAAGGCAAAGACAAGGGAGGTAGCCTTGAATCTAACCCTGGGACACTTGCTAGTGGGTGGCCCTTCCTCCTTTCATGCTGACATTTTGATGTTCATGCAGTGTTTTGAATGGGGCCCAACCACGGGACTTGGTCTCCCCCTCTTTAAAATGAAGAAAGGGGCCTCTGTCCTCAGCCCCTGAGACTTCTTGCCCAACTCGTTCCCCCGCCACCCGGTACCAACAGTGGCAAGGGTCTGGTCCCGTGGCTAGCTGGGCTTGAGGGGGAGAGGGCAAAGGAGCGAGAGGACGCTTTGTAGGCCCTTCTGCCACTGACCTCCAGCTGCACCCGCTGCTCCAGGTTTTTGTAGGTACGCTGCAGGAGTTCCTTGGTTCCAAGCACCCCATACCACATCATGTTCTTGGTGCGGCTGCTGCAGGTGGGGGTGGAGAGGAAAAACAATGAGGCGGGAGAACAATTTCCAGGGAAGGAACCTGCCGGGCCATGGGAAACTCTGGGAGAAAGTTGCCACCACTGAGCCAGAGGTTCTGGAACCTGAGTCAGGCCCCTGATCCCCCACGGGTGGCAACAGGCCTGGGCCTCTGCCCTCTCCGGCTTTCTCACCCAAGACCTCGCAATTGAGAACAACTTGTGTCTCTGGCACTCTTATGGAATGCCTGGAACAGCTACATATGGAAACAGTGTTTGTAGAAGACCGCAGGAGTGTATGGTGGCAGCTCGGGTACAGGGGGCCGGGCCCAGTAGGCCAGGCAGGAGGCAGTTCTCTCATTGTGAACTGCTTGGGGCTAATGCTCAGGCCAGGGGAGGTAGCCTAGACAAAGACTGGAGGGGGCCACAGATGCCCAAGGGAGCACAGAAATCAGGTCCCTGGCCATCCGAGAGGGCCGGTGGCAAGAAGCTGGGCTACAGGGGTCAAGGCCATGAACAGGAGGCAGCAGAAGCTACCTTGGCAACACCTGTGGAGGACCCTGGACAAGTCCCTAGCAGATATGGGGTTGGAGGGAGCAGGGGCAGGGAGTGCTATGATCACCTCCCCATGGAGTCAGAGCTTTCATGGGTAAAAGGAGCCCTTCCCTACCTCACATCCCTGCCAGCTTCCCTCAGTCTTTGGCTTCTGTTCTGATATCTCTTGTCCCTCCCTAACTTTCGGGAGGTCTAGGCCTTGCCAGTTCTCCTCTCTCAGGAAATGGGATGCCAGAGGGGACAATCCCTTCTTCTGCAGCCGGGCCTCTCCTCAGAGGCTCACTTGGACCCGGGGAGTCAGTCCCTGCTCTTCCTGACCTATCCAGTGCCTTATCTCAGCTTGGTTTTTCGGCACCTCCTAGTAGGCTGGGGGAACCTCCTCTTAGCCATAGTCCCTCCTCCTGGTGCAGTTGAAGCGCACTGGGGGTGATTTGGGAGGACCTGGGTTCCTCCAGGATCCACAGACCCCCACTGCCACCATCTGTTCTCCCGCAGCCCCCGATCTGAGAGCCTAGGCTCCATCGGCCCATCGGCCACGGAGACCACAAACTGGGGGATTTCTCCTTCACAAGTGACTGGTTCTGGGGCGGGCTGCGGAAGAGGAGAAGGAGGAGCAGGTCACGTAATCTTTTTGTTTAGGACACCCACCATCCTGCCATGGACAGGTGAGGCAGCCCCGTTGGCAGGTGGGTGTCTGGGCAACGATCCCTGGCTTCCTCAAGGGGAAAGATGGGCACAGCCTGTGCAGGCCCCTGGAGAAAGGCAGGCAGCTTTTCCTTATAAGTGTGCTTGAGGGCATGGCCGGCTCTGAGCCAAGCCAGGTGCAGCAGGCAAGATTAGCTGGCAGCAGGCAGGATCTGTGCCATGGCCCGGAGGGCCAGGGGGCGTGCATTGAGGGGGGCGACTGCAGGCACTGCACCTAAGTTCCTCCATCAGCCATCAGTGGCAGCTGATCTTTCATTAATCTTCCCCCCCTCTTTGGGCCTAGAGAAGAGGTGGGAGGGGATGACAACTGTGTCCTTGCTGTGGAAAGGGGCTCAGCATCTGAAGCCAGAGGTTCCTTTGGGGTCACTTAAGCAACGTGACTCCCAAGTGTTGGTACTGTGGGGAAAAGGGGGCAATGAGGGCAGTCTCTTGGGTCCCACTCCAGGGCAGGGGGCCCAAAGTGCCAAAGATGGGGCCGAAGGGCTTGGATTGGCCTGGCTAGCTGTCAGGAGAAAGTGTGGGGAGCAGGAAACGCTTCCAGGTGCCACCCTGTTTTGGGTGGTAGCTTAGGGAACTGGGGCCGCAAAATCAGGCCCTCAGCTCCAGCTTCAAGCACCCAGTCCAAACAGCATCTACGAGTTTCCTTTTAGCCACCAGATCCTGGAGAAGGGGACCAAGGCTGAAGCACATCACATATGTAGCACGCCTCCCCCCCCCCCCCAGGCTCATTCCCAACTCCAAGACTAGCTTTGGGCAAATGAACAAGAAAGGAGTGGCCCCCTTGGCTCTGGGGCCATCACATGCCCGTGCTAAGAGCCATCCCCAGAGCCAGGGTGGGACTGGGCTCATTTCATATGGCCAGGCCCTGGAATGGGGTTCCAGGAACCCCTGAGGATTGTGGATGGTTTTCTGTGTGCTGCATGTCACTGGGGTCGAGGAAGCAGCCACGGCTACTGCACCGCAGACATGCTGCTGTCTGTCCCAGCTCGGCTTTCTCTTTGGCTCTGGGGAAAAAGGCCCTCCACATTTTGGGTGCATGTCTGGGAACTGGGGGGCTTTGACCTGCTCCATAGATCCAGGGACAGACCCCCGAGAAGGAAACCCAGATCATGGAGGGCAGAGCTGGGCCGTCCATAAGACTGGCTGAAGGAAGCAGGCGTGCTGTCCGGAGGAAAGAAGCTGGGGGCCAGGGCGGGAGGGACGGGGTGCGGTAATTGTGTTCTTCATATATTCTGATGGAAGTGGATATCTTCAACATAAAGAAGATCCAACTCACTTCCAGCTGATCAATGATGGACAGAAATAACTACACCCAGAGAAGGAACACTGGGAAGTGAATGTAAACTGTTAGCACTACTGTCTATCTACCCAGGTTACTTATACCTTCGGAATCTAATACTTAATGTGCAACAAGAAAATGGTATTTACACACATGTATTGTATCTAGGTTATATTGTAACACATGTAAAATGTATGGGATTACCTGCCATCGGGGGGAGGGAGTGGAGGGAGGGAGGGGAAAATTTGGAAAAATGAATACAAGGGATAATGTTATAAAAACAATTACCCATGCATACGTATTGTCAAAAAATGTATAGTTATAAAATTAATTTTAAAAAAATCATGTTCTTCAGTACTGGAAGTCCCGTCTGGTGAAAAAGGGGCATTGGGCCCAGAGGGCAACAGGGAGAAGAGGAAAATCACATGGAGCTTGGGGAAGAGGAGCAATTCTGAACAATGAGCTTTCCCCCAGGGAGACTGTGGAGTGTGTGTGCACGAGCAGGCACCTTCAGGGGCAGTCTCTCAGCTAACCTCTGCTTTGTCATCCAGGGTGCTCCTGAAGGCCCTGCTCAAGGGCCTCTGGGAAAAGAGGTCAACAAGGGAGGGAGCACAGGTTGTAGGGGTATGGAGGAGCTTCCCCTTTCTATACCTGCATTTCTTGGGGTGTTCATCCCTTTTGTTGTTAAACTCCAGAGAAATCTTCGCATCCAGACCAATGCCGAAGTAGTTATTCATGACGCACTTTTCCGAAAATTGACTAAAGTCAACAGACATATGGAAGTTAGCACAGAGGGCACCGGATGGCAGCTATTCCCGCCATTGCCCTCCCCAGCACCTGGCGCTCCCCAGGGACCTGCCGGACTCGGGCTTGGGCTGCAGTAATGCATTCACGTATGGGGGAGGAGGGGCTCAACCACGGGCACCAGTGGAACAACTCTTAGGTTAGCCCACAGAGTGGGGTGCTGCTGTGGGGGTAGTCCCAACTTAAGTTGCACTTGGGGATCCTGATGAAAAGATGCCTCGATCATCTGTTCTATGGGAGGGGTGGCTGGGGAGTCCTGGGCCCCAGTTGCGGCTCTACCACTTGTTCCCTCTGGCACTCTGGGCAAGCGCCGCATCCTTCTTGGGCCTCTGTGAGTCCCTTCCAGCTCTAGAGCAAGTCATTTCCACTCTAAGCCCCTCGAGCAGGAGTGCCTAGTGGGATCCTCCCCAGGGATGGCCATTCTCAGGTGACTGGGTCACAGGCAGAGAGGCTCATTGGGCCCACTAGGTGGGCAGGCTTTCCTCTGGACTTGGTGCTGACATTTTCAAACACGTATGAGGGGACGATTATGGTGAGAAGACTATAAATCAGACAGCTCCCTGGGTCTCCAGCATTGTGCCTGCTATGGGAGCCTCAGTTTCCTCCTTTGTGAAATGAGGGAGGCAGCCTCCAAGAGCCTGTGTCCCTATTGTCACATCATATGCTGAGAGCAGTGTCTTGTTTGATTCACAGATGGAAAACCAGGGGCTTGCATATCAGGGCAGGACTGGAGGCCGCCCAGGCCGCTGCCCAGCCAAGCCTCGTGCCAGTTACAAAGGCAGGCTGCCTTGGCTGTCAGTGGTTGTGGGAACGGTCCCGGCCATCTCTAGCCTTTGGCCCGGGCACAGGAGGGATTTGAGGGGAGGAGTGAATGATGGAGTGGGGCATGGCACCTTGCCAGCCAGCCTCCTGCCTGGTGGCACCTCTGGCCTCTGGAAGCCCCCCTCACTTTTCCATGAGAGACACAAAAGGCCACCGGCACGTGGATGAGTTCTTGCCTGGAAATGGCAGGCAAGAGCACAACGTCAGACCCGTACTCACATGGTGACGGGCTCCTCGGCAAAGTTGCTCGAGCTCGAGTCATCGGGTTGGTCCAGAAAGACGGATGATGCGGTGGATGACAAGGTGTCTCGGCGGGAATCTGGCCAAAGAGAGGCCGTATTCAGGGTTCTGATTGGCTCACTGTGCACCGGGCTCTTCTGGTGTGGCCCTTTCATCATTCACACCCTCATTTTGTTTCCCCGACCAACCCTGCCAACTGCTGCTGGGCCACCTTTGGACCAAGGGACTGGCAGTCCCAGAGCATTGTGGGGGATACGCTCTCTGCCTGCTCCCACTGGGAGATGGTGGACACCTTGGGGAGGTGTTCTGAACAGGCTCCATCAGCTGGCAATGGTCAAGTCCTGTTTGTAATGGTACCCCCAGGACCAAGCCAAGGTGATCCTGCTCTCTGCCAGGCTCCTCCAGAGGTCACCAAGCCGGCTGATGGGGCACTTGGGAGCCCCCAGTCCAGCTTGAGGTAGGGTGGGGAGCCCCAAAAGTCAAGCCCTGGCCCTCTGCTCAGCTCTCCCCATCTGTCCCCACACATGTGACCTCATCAAGTGTGGATATGCCATGAGAGGGTCGGTGAATTCAGAAGCACATGTTCAGTGCCTGGCTCCCACCTCTCTCTGTCTGTGCCCTGGGCCCTGCCTACTCCCCAGCAGGGTGCCACAGGGCGTGGCCCTAGCCTCGTTCCTCCCCCCCCCCAGCTGGGTTTGTAGTCCAGCTCCCAGGCCCAGGCCCCTTACCTTGCTCCGCCTGCTCAATGATCTGCCTTAAGGCTTTTTTCAGGCTGTTAGCTCTCAGCACCATCTGGTCCTTGGATCTGAAGGCTGGGGGCACCAGGCTGGAGGGCTGGCAGACCTCCGCGGGGACGCCCCCCACGGCTCCCCCTTCAAAGTCATCCTCGTCGCCCCCATCCTCTTCCTCAGCAGCCGGGGCAGCCAGGGGGGCGCTCTCTAGGTAGCCTGCGGCGGCGGGGGGCTCCATCTCCAGCTCCCTAATCAGCATGTCAGTTCTGTTGCTCACCGGGGTGCACTGCAACACACAGAACCGGGGCCTGTCAGAAAGTGGTCCATGGCACACCACGGGGCCCCGAAGGGAGCCAGGGATAACAGAGCCCCATGGGAAGGAGAGGCCAGAGGCTCAGGGAGGCCAAGGGACAGAGCCCCAGGGATGGAAGGAGGGGGAGGAAGAGGAGGAGGAGGCAGCAGCTAGGCCCAGCCAGTCCCTGACATGTGCTCTGCCACACAATGCCAGCGGGGGAAGAGCATCATGTCGACCCTCCTTCATTGCCATGAGCCAGAGTGGCAGGTGTGCACTGGTACAGCCGCAAGACCGGTACACGTGGGTACAGACATGTGGCATGTCTTGGGGACCCATTCCATTGGATGTCTGTGCCAGGCTTAAGCCAAAGGGGCCTCCTTTTGACTTTGACCCAATGGCAATTCTCCAAGCTTCCACGCCCTCGTCCAGTCTGGTCTTCTCCAGGACAAACCAGCCCAGTTCCTTTTGTCTGACCTCCCAGTGTGTGGATTTGGGGCCTTGCCCCAGCCTGGCTGCCCTGCCCAGGACACCATGCTGCTTAGCTTGACCTTCTTGAACCACGATGCCCAGAAGTGAGTCAGGGCTCAAGGGAGGTCAGAGATCTCCCTGGGTGCTCTCTGCCTCCTATTGTGGCCCAGGGTGGCAAAGGGCTGCCCTGGCCACTGACTCATGCTGAGCTTGTGGTTCACTGATAGCCAGGACTCCTTTTCTACTCAAGCCTTCCCCATCTTGTGCACGAAAGCTTGACTGTCTGGTCTAGTCCCTAACACCGGCCTTGACACCTGTTCTTTCTGACTTCCATCTTCCTGGATTCGGCCCTCACTGCAGCCCGGCGTGAGCCCTGAGGGTCCCGCCTCATCCTACGGGCTTGCACGTGAATGCATCTCTGGCACGCCGACGACAGTGGGAGAAGCCGGGCATTCCTGTGTGTGGGGTGCGAGCAATTGGCATGCTTGAATACCCACGGGGGTCTGTGTCTAGCAAGTGTGTGTCTGTCTACAGGGGACCACCACCTTGTTCTTTCCCTGCCTCCCCACGCACAACACTCCACAGGGGCGTCTTTCCCATGTTGCCAGGTGCCCGAAGCCTTGGCCGTGGCCCGGCAGTTAGCCATGCTTGGGTTACCAGCTGTGAGCACTCTTCCCCAGAGCCTATTAGCCCCGCTCTGCCACATCCTCCTGGGGCTTGCCCGCACGTGCCCATTTTGTGTAGCTATGGAGGGTCAGAGTGGGTGTGCCGGCAGTGAGCCAGCTCCGGGGGCCATCCTGAGTGTACCATGGCCCATCCACGTCCCTCCAGCCTGAGGGCTGCAAGCCAGGAAGCCTTGTCCTCCTGCACTGGGTGCAAGTTGCAGGATGGACGGGGGGGCGACAAGGCCAGGCGGGGGCCTTCTGCCTCCCACTTCTTCTCTGTGCTCTTCCCCCTGATCACATCAGCTTTGACCACAAACTCATCAAGGCTGCTGCTCAGAGAGCTGGCTGGCATAGCGTTATGGGGCAACATCATGCCCGGCTCTGTCAGACTCAGCAGGGAACACCGGGGCCTCTGGACTCCAGGACAGGGCCCTACGGCTCCCTCTTACCCACCTGGGCTCCCCTTGGCCCGTGCCCATAGGCGAATCTCGGGAAGGCAAGTGGCCGTTCCCTCTGAGCTGGGCATGGGGGCCGGAACTCGGCAGGAGGCTGCCCGGGAGCCTGGCCTTAGTTGGGGATTCCCAGGCTGGCAACTTTTGGGCAGGCCTTCGGTGCCCTCAGACCCTGTTCCCTCTTCCACCAACTCGTCTCTGGTCTGTATCCACGCTCTGGCCCAGACAGTGGCCATCTTATGCCCAGAAAAAAAGCATGAATGGGGGGGTGGATTGCAGGCCAGCTTGGAGGAGGTGCTACCTGCACATGTGCATATGTGTTTGTGACTAATGTAATGGAGGCACATGGGCGGCCTGGCTTGTTGTGCACATGTATGGAAGCTTGCACACATCGCCTTGATATGCTTTGCATAATGAGAGCACTCGGGACATGGATATACACATCCATTGGGCCCATGACACGGACAGAAGACTCCTGCCGGGTACATACGCGTAACCCAACAGTCGCGCTTTCCCCTACCAGGCAGGTGCGCACACATGTGTAGACACATGCAAATGCCCGCTGCACACACTGAGTACTTGGGCACTCTCCAGGCGGCATCTTCGTGCACCCCACTGGGCTATACCGGGCCGGCAAGCCTTCAGAAACTCGCAGAATGCCCCAGCTAGAGGCCTTAGGGATCATCTAGTCTGATTCTCTCATTTTGACAGAGGAGGAAACTGAGGCCACACACGGTTCAGGATTGGGAGTCACACGCCCTATTGCTGACCCCTTGGCTAAGTCCCTTGCCCTCACCCACAACAGGAAAGGGGTGGATTAGCTCACTTCAGAGGCTTCTCCCATCTCAAATGTCCTAACATCTAAATGCCAAATTCTGTGTAGCCTTGAGCAAAAGTTCCTGACCCACCCTGAGCCTGTTTCCTTTCCTGGAAGATGAGGGGTGGCTCGGAAACACCACAGGACCCTGGGAGTCCTTGCTCCCTCCCTGCCTGCCTCTCCCCACGCACAACCCTCCACGGGGGCATCTTTCCCATGTTGCCAGGTGCCCGAGGCCTTGGCCGTGGCCCAGTAGTTAGCCCCGGCAGTTAGCCATGCTTGGGTTACCAGCCGTGACCGCTCTTCCCTTGAGCCCATTAGCCCCGCTCTGCCACATCCTCCTCGGGCTTGCCCGCACGTCCCGGAGCCAAGGCCGGCCCCCAGCTCTGCCTCTTGGCCCAGCATCCGCCTTGGCCCAGTGTCACAGGCCCCAGAGCTGCCCGGAGCAGGGAGCGCTCTATCAGGGGCAGATTCCCAGGGGAACGGCCCCTGGGAGGGATTGTGGAGGAAGAGCAAGCTTAATCATTGATTTCTCTGGGCCAGGAAAAAAGAAAGGCCTTCATCCTCAGAAGCTCTTCCTAGGCTATGGGGCCTGCTCCATTTGGGAGGCAGAGGAGCGTCTCTCCCCGCCACAGTGGCCATGGACAGCCAGGCTGGCCCAGCCCCTCTCCCTGGAGGCAGAGCAGCCAGGCCCGTCTCCCCCTCAGCCTTCCTTCTTGGGCTCAAATAAAGAGGGGCCGCTGTGGGCCCTAGCTCACCTGTCCAGCCCTACGGGTCAGCACTCCCCCGGGGGCCTCCCAGGTCAGCACACTCCACCTGCAAGGAAGGCAGAAATGGCCGTTAGCGTGGCCACCCTGAGAGCCACCCTCAGCGAGAAGGGGCCATGTGCACAGCCCTTTCCTGGGTCAATGGGCTCTATCTCCCACAATTCCCTAGGCCTGGGAAGGCCACAAGAGATGTGGGCAACAGACGGCAAAGGGGAAGCCTAAGGAATGGGGCAGGAAGAAAGGGAGGCAATTGGCTGAGTGACCCCTGGCTGGGGGATCACTTTGCCTTCCACTGGTCCCAGAGGAAACAAGATGCCCCTATGTCAATGGGGAGGGACCTGCAGAGGCAGCCAAGGCAAGGAGGCTCCTTGCCCCACCCCAGCCCCAGCAATGCTCCTGGGCTCAAGCTACAAGTCACCCACTGCTTCCTGCACCCCAAGATTCTGGTGAGGCTCCCCTGCCCTTGTGGGGGCTCACACACAAATGATGTAGAACCCGTAGGATGTGGGCCGGAGGGTGCGCCAAAGCTTCCTCCTCCCCTGGCGTGACCACCCAGTTGGGGAGGAGAGGGAGCCACTGCCCACGGTCCCCAGTGGGGGAGGGCGCTATGGCCACAGACCTGTCCAGCATCTTGGTTGTGGCCCGCTCCATCTTCTCCAGAATCTGCAGGAGCTGAGTGTCATCGTCGCACAGGCTTCCCCAGCCCAGCACACGGGCCAGGTCGTTGCCCGTCCCCAGGGGCAGGACCCCGAGCTGGCACTGCAATGGAAAGGAGCCACTGTAAGGGCAGCCCGGCCTGGGCCTGGAGGGCAGGGGCTGTGCATTCCTGCTGTGCCTGAGAACTGCTGTCCCTTAAGTTCCCACCCAGATGGCAGGCGGGCGACCCATCTACCTCAACCGACATGGGCCCGGGCTGCCCAGGGACCAGGGTGGGAAGGTGAGCTCACTGTCCTGGGGGCCCCTCTCTCTGGGGTTTCTCTGCCTTTTTCTCCCTCAGTTTCCCAGCCTGACGTTCCTTTTTGGCAGGTGAAGCCGTCTGACCCTCCCGCCAACTTCTGCTCTTGGCTGGCTGACCTGGCGGGGGCCCAACAGTGGGCCTGGGATGGGGGCACACAGGCTTGGGGCGGTGCCATGCAAAGTTCTCCTGGAGAGGAGAGGGGCAAACACTCACTTCCAACCCCAAACTAGGGCATTACTGCCCATGAGGGGCCCGGGCTCCAGTCCCTGAGCTTTGCCCCTCCCTGAAGTCAAGCGGGCACTGTGCCCACACTCACCTGTTTGTGTAATCCAAGGGTGTCGATTTCAGAGAGAACCCAGCCCACACTGCCGTCCCCACCGCACACCAGGATCCGGAAGGTGGAGAATCTTTGAAACAGGCGAAGCCTGGTAGGGGGCGGGGATAGGAGACAAACTCAGGTGAGGAACAGGAGGTGGGCAACCCCCCCTCCCCCACACTGTAGAGGAGCAGCCTTGGCCATTGGCCCCTCCTGGGCTCCCCAGCCCAACTAGGGGCTCCTGGGCCTGCCTAGGGGGCAGCAGAGGTGGTGCTCAGTGGCAGTTGTAATGGGGTGCCAGAGATCGGGGAGAGGGGCCTGGCACAAACAAGGAGCAACTGTCCCTAGGGCAATCTGAGGTTTATGTGGCACCTTGTGCTGGAGGGAGGTGCCAATCTCTTCCCTTTATGGAAGAATCTAAGTCTGGCCTTCTTGATCCAGCTGGGAAGAAATCCTAAGGGGCCGACTGTGCCTCAGATAAGCTGGGGGGCCCTCAGCCACTGGGGGGTGGGGGTGGGCAGTGGGCAGGGTGAGAACTAGGGGCCTCTGGGGGCCTGGCCCTGCCAACCCTGCTTTCTGTCCCTGGGCCTCTGAGTGCCCAGAAAGCCCAGGGCTTTCGGCTGGGGAGGCCTGAAGCCTCCCAGAGCATCCTGGACCATCCAGCAGGGATGCCACAGGCAGGGCTGCCGTGGGCAGGAGTGCCATGGGCGAGGGTCCTCAGTGGCACGGCCCCAGGCCTGCCTCCCAGGAAGAAGCCCCAAGGGGCCCAAGCTCCTATTCTGCTTCCTCAGTTTCCTTCTCTGTCCAACAAGGCCATTGGATGCAGTCACATGTAAGGAGTGGCAAGAGCTGCCTCCCGTTCTGCTTCTACTGTTTACTAGCTGTGTGACAAGGAAACTCCTTGAGTGGCCTCAGTCTCCTAATCTGGAAAACGAGAGGATGGGCCCACACCACCTCTTAGGGCCCTTCCAATTCCATGAGGGGGAGAAGGGACTCCTCAGCCCTGGATGCAGACGGCTGCAGGGAAGAAGCCTCTGGCCCACGGCCCAGTTCACCTACCCCAGGTGAGGGCCCCCGTTCATCAGGTCGAACACTTGTGCTGGGTTCAGGAATTGTTTGAATTTCCGGAGAAAGCGAACCCCCTGGTTGTCACCACTCTTGGAATTGACAAAGGCCAGCAGAGGGCTGGAGCAGGCGCCAGGGCAGGAGGCCTTCCAGAACCCTGCAAGGGGGAAAGGACTTGGTCTAGAGCGCCGGCAGGAGCAGGCAAGAGGCAAGTGGCAAACGAGAACCGTGGGCCGCCTCCACCTCTGCGGGCCACCTCCCACTAGCTCCTGGTGCCAAGGCAGGCCCAAGGGCCAGAGTCCCACCTCCCTAGGATCCTCCTGCTCTTGACCTCCCCTCTAGGCCTCTGGACTCCACTCTCCGGTTCTCTTTCTATGAGGCTGCTTCTCATCCTCCTTTTCTGGGCCTTCAGCCAGGACATGTCTGTCCCCCCTTGAGCGTCCCCCAATCCTGAACCCCTTCTCTGTTCTCTCTATTGGGCTTCACGGGTGATTCTGGCTCTGTGGATTTACTGACCATCTCTATGCTGAAGATTCAGAACTCAACCCGTCCTGCTCTAATCACTCAAAAGGGAGTCCAGCGGACGTCTGAATAAACCCAACATGGCCAAAGCAGAAGTCACTCCCTGTCCCCGGTCTCCCCCTCTGGAGGCCTCTAGCCTCCGTACAAACTCAACGCCCATCTGCATCGTGTGTGACCCGGTGCCGAGGCCTGCTGATTTCACTTTTGTAATGTCTCTGGAACAGGCCCCCTGCTCTGCTTGGATGTGGCCCCCACCCTGGTGCAGCCCCTCATCCCCCCGAGATGACATTAGCTGCTGGGGAGGGGGCCGCCCTCTGCCCCAAGTCTCCCCCCACTCCAATCTGTGACGGCCGTTTCCCTGAAGCCAAGGGAAACCTGAAGCCACCTGCTCAGACTCTGGGGCTCCCCAGTATCTTCACAATCAAATACAAAATCTTCTTTCTGATATTCAGAGACCTTTCTAAGCTCGGATCTTTCCTTCCCTTCTAGCCTTTTTACCTCTTGAAACCCCGGGACCCCAGCCTCTACTCCAGGCAACCTCCCTGGCAGTCCTTCCCTCCTCATACCTGCCCACTGGCTTCAGCTGGTCTTTCCCCCACCAATTATTGTTCCTTGGAGAACGGGGATGGATTGTCTTTTGCCTCTCTTTGTCTTCCCAGGGCTTGGTACACAGTGGGTGCTTAATAAAAACTTCTGGACTGTATTTGTAGCTGCTAGTGCTTACCATGGGACTCTGCTAACAGCACCCCCGGCCCTTAGTCTCAAACTGCAAACCCCTAGTGCCAAGCCCCGGGCAGTCTAGGGCAGCTGGGAAGCATTTCTAGGGAGGGAGGAAAGGCAGCCTCTGAGAGGGGACCTCGCTGGGGAGGGGGCTGGAGGAGGAACCTGGGTAAGAGTCCAGTGTGCTCATAAGGAGAGGACAGAGGAGACGCAGTGGCACAGAGGCCCAGAAGGATCAGGAGTCACCAAGGGCACCAGGCAACTTGCAGGGTGAGCAGGCAGCTCCTGCGGGCCCAGCCTGGAAAAATTCCCTTATGTCGCCAAATGGTGAAAGAGCTCAATGAAGGGCCACATGATGCTGGGCCCTCCTAGCAACCAAAAAAGCAGAGCAGGAAAGAACACGAGAAGAGAGAAAAACACTAGCATGAAGCAGGGGACTATGGGAAAGGGCAGCAGAACTCGTAGGGACATGTCTGTTGGGAAAAGATACCGTTCTAAACTATCTGAGAATGCTGTGGGCACCCAACCGGGTCCTTCCAGAGGCCGGGAGGGGGGTGGGGAGCCATGAACGGGAGCCTCTCTTCTAGGCCAGGTTCCCTGACCCCACCTCTTTGGGTTGGAAAGCCCATGATTAGACAGTGGCTCCTCTGGGTCGTGAGGGTTTCCCAGGAGTCCCGAGTCCCCCAAGGGGAGGAGCACCAGTGAGAAGGCCATTAGAGCACATATCGAATGGCCCACCCTGGCTGGGGGGGGGCCGTATTTGTCAGGTCAGACCCGACTCAGAGCCCTCGGGGAGGGAAGTGGAAGCAGGGCTTTGTGGTCCCTGAGGCGCCACACATGGGCCAAGGGGCAAGGCAGGGGAATCCAGAACTTAGGAAAGTTCCTGGGCCGGGAGAACAGAGGAGACTCCTTTGGAGGGAGGGCAAATGAATTTCAAGCCCAGCTTGCAATTGCTTAGTTGACCTCTCCCCTCCTGATCCCATGGCCATCCCCTCCCCCTGCTAGCACACCTTCTCTTGGCTCTACCCATCCCACTACCCAGTGTCATCCTCAGCTCTCTGCCCACTTCCCAGACTTCAGGGTGGAGACCCGGTTCCTGGTCGGGACCAGCCCCCTGCCCCAGGAGGGGCAGATACTCCGGTACCAGGGACAGCTGAGTAGGCCCTTGGAGGAGGGGCACTGGGTGTGGATAATCCAGAGTTGGACCTAAGAGCTGAGTTTCTGCATCCACTCACGTGTCACCACACCTGTGGACACCCATGGGGGGGCTGGGGGCAATCCTGGGAGCTCTGCATGAGGACACATCTGGGTGGTCTGGAGCAGGCCTGGGGGGGTGGTGAGGGGCCCTGCCTGCCACTGAAAGTGGGTGTGGATGCCAGCATGCCCTGGAGTAGCCCTCATTTCCCAGCAGGCTTTGGGGGTCTGCTGGAATCCTGGCTTCCTGCCCCACCCTGACTTCCTCTCCACGCTCTGTCCTCTGCCAGGGGCAGACACACAGGGGTCCTCAGTGTGGGGGCGAGATCTGAGGCAAGGGGTCCTGAGACACCCCACAGGACTCCAGAGAGGCTGAGCTGGCCAGAAAGGACCGAGGGGGAATGCAGGGGCTCACATAGAGCGGGGGACAGGGAGACTGCCTGCACGGGGAGGGAAGGTGGGGGGGTTTGGCCTTCAGCTTGATCCTAGCTTGTCACTGGCCAGTAGATGGCTTTAAAATAACAATTATAATAATAACAACTCAGCTTTTTCTTAGGGGTTGGCAAACTGGGCCAGGACTCGACCAAGTGCTTCTGGTCTGGTTAACTGTGCTTCCTCCCCCCCCTCCCAGTAATGAGCAATGGGGGAGCAGGGGAACAAGGAGGAGACAGAAGCAAGGAGAGCAGTGGAGAGCACAGAAGGCAGCGGGGAGCATTTGGAGAGCAGCAGGGCCACACGGAGCCAGAAAGGCCGGAACGGGGGGCGGCTGCGGGAAGGAGGAGCCTGGGAAGGCTGGACTGGTGTGAGCCTCCCAAAGTCCCCCCAGCCTCCCCTCCCGATTCCCTGCAGGCTCCTTTTCTCATCTGCCTCTGTGCCCCATCATAAAATCCTTAGAAACAGCAAAATAAACAAAAATGGCTGCCTTGGACCCTGTCTCTCTCTCAGATCCCACTCTCTCCCTCTCTCTCTCTGTCTCTCTCCCTACCCTGTCCATCTGTCCCCTTTCTCTCTCTCTTTCTCCCTCTCTCCCCTTCTATCTCTGTCCCTCCTTTCTATCACCTCTCCCCTCACCTCCGTTCCCAGTAGTCTGGCTTCTCCCCCCTCCATGTCATCGATCAAAGATCCCTGCTGACCTCCCCCAGGTCACATCTGCCAGCCTTGTCTCAGGCTGCAGCCTCCTTAGCTTCCAGGCCCACCTGGATGCTGCTCCACTCCCCAGCACACAGTAGGAACACAATAGCACTATTCTATGCCCCTAGCACACAGTAGGAACTTTAACAAAACCTCACTAAATTGACTCTTTTCCAGGACAAAATCTCATTTTTTCCCAGGAATCACTGCTGAGGGAAGGGCTGGCTCCCAAGTGGAAGCCTTCATGGTGATCCCTGCGAGAGTCAACATGGCCCTGCAGGCGAAGCTTGCTCAGGTAGGCCCTTGCATCCAGAATCTTTGACTCGGGGGAGCTACTTGATTATCAGTACACCTAACCTCATTCAGGCGGCACCTGTCTGGATTTTTTCTCCCCAGCTAGGCCCTCACTTCTGATAAGGCCTGGCCAGGGCCTAGGCCATCTTGGCCATCCCAGGACCCGGCGCACAGTAGGCGCTTGCTAAATGTAGATAAGGCGGCTAATGACTGGTTTTGGCCACTGGCCCCAGTTTTCAAAGATACTCCATTTGGGCTCTGCGGTGAGTCGCTTGAGCTTGCTACGGGTCTCCCTAGTTGGGCCAAACTTGTCTTTTAAGAAAGACTCAGTTGCCCTGGATGTAGGAAGGACGCCTGAGCGACAGCCGGGGGATCGGCCCTTGTTCACCAGAAATCCATTAATCCGCTCTTCTGTCTGGGAACCGCCAGGGGGACAGCCAAGTTGGCTAAATGAGAAACGACCCTCCGGGAACTGCTGGGAAGGGAGCCAGGCCCGCTGCCCCCAGCCTGAGTGGCCACAGACGGGAACGGGAGCCCCCCGCCCCGAGGGGGCTGTTCGCCTTCCTCCCTGCCCAGCCAAGGACCCCCGAGGAAGGCGGAGAGGCGGACAGCCTTCCGAAGGACCCGCTCTGGGTTCTCTTGTACTTGAGGCCTGGTCTGCAGGATGTTCTCCTTCCAGTCAGACTTGTACAAGTGGCCACAGCTCTCTTAATCAAGAAATGTAGGGGAACTGAGGCACTTCTTCAAAGATGCCAACATCAGGGGCCTTGGGGGCGCTTAGTATTTGTGCCGTTCTCTGTCCAGAAGCCCCCCACCCCCCATCTCTGGTCTTCCTGATCAGGAGGAAGCCCACTGGGCTACTCACCATCTGAGTCCATGCAGTTCAGAACTGTCGGTGGCAGAATGGACACGCGGTACTGGCCCAGGGGGCACTTCTTGGAAAACTGGTCTCTGCAGGTGCCGTGAATCTGGAACGAGGGCGATGATGATGACGATAAGGAGACAGACACAGAGAGAAGCAGAGAGACAGCCTCAGTGACGCAGAGAAAGAGACACAGAGAAGGAGGGAGACACAGAAAGAGAAGAGAGACACACAGAGACAGAGAGGGGGAGAGACAGAGAAAGACACGGAGACAGAGACAAACACAGGGATACAGAGAAAGAGAGAGAGACACAGAGAGGGAGGGAGAGACAGAGACAGAGATACAGAGAGATACACAGAACGAGACACCCATAGACACAGAGGACACAGACAGAGACGGGATCAGGGAAGGGTGGGGGACTTTTGCCAGAGCAGGTTCCTCTACAACTAAGGGGTCCACTGGTCTTTGGGCCACGGTGGGGACGTCCTCCCCAGTCACAGCACAAAGCACCTGACTTGTCTCTCATCACTGTGGACAGTGACTCTGGGAAATAGGCCATCCCCTTTTTACAGAAAAAGAAATGGTCTCCCAGGGATCAAGTGCCTCACCTGGGGTCATGTACCTGGGCACCCAGGAAGGGTCAAAGGTTAGAGAAGGTTGGCCAAGTGACATGACATTCACACTCAAGTCTTACTGCCTCTGGCCAGCGGTCTCACCCCTAAACCTGCTTTTGGAAGCCTCCAAGGCCCAGGGGGAAAGTGGACATCTGGGCAAGATGGGAGTGCCACGTGGAGACTCTGGGGCCCTAGACGCCATTTCCCCCCACCCCAGGCCTAGAAAGGTTTCATCCAATCCCAGGGCAGGGAAAACACTCTTGGCTTCACAGCCCGAGGACTTGGGCTTGAATCTGGTCTGACCCTGGGCCTCCATTGTCCCATGCTGCTCTCCAGCTCAACCTCTGACCCAGAGCCTGGCAACTCCATTGAGCCAGGGTGGGGGGGACTGTCCAAAGAGCCCCAGGGGTGTTCTGCATGCACGTGCCCCTCCCTCCCCCCCAGGAGGATCAAACTGAGCCTTACAATGGCCTTGCACCAGAGGCATTTGTAATCCTGGAGCCTCCGAACGCTGCCACACATGCGGTCACACGAGGCACAGCGGGCATTGACTGGCAGGTTCCCCTCCAGCCACTGATGGGGCATGGCCACCTGTGCAGGAAAACCAAGGCGGACCTGAGGATGCCAGGCGAGGGAAGGGGCGTGGGCCTCCCATCCCCAAGGGGGTGGGCCTTCACCAAGGTCAAACAGGGCAGGGGAGTTGGGCAGGAGGTGGAGGCTGGGACCCTACTACACGGACCTCACTTCTGAGCTGAGGAGGACAGGGCGGTGACCACGGTGGGACAAGAGGAGGCCTTGGGGACCCTGGGTCAGGCCAGGGGACTGGGAATGGCTCCCCCCCAAGGATGCGGAGGCTGCCTGTACTTACGCCGTCTTCATCCTCAATGATGTCATTGCCTATGGTGGCCAGGGTGGTCCATTTGCAGGTGGTGCTGGCTCGCACGGCACACCGTTTGTGAACTTTGAACTTACACACTACGGGAGAAGGCAGGGAGTGCGTGAGCAGGGGAGGTGGCTGGGACGGGCGGGACATCTTCCACCCCAGGATTCCAACTGGCCTGACCCCAGTGTCCTCGGGGGGTTGCTTTGGGCGAGTCCGGAAAAGGGAGAGAGTTCTGTACCCCATGGCCTAGGACTATCGTTCCCCCCACCTGCCCCCCGCCTTGGCTGCACCTGGAGGTGACTACTGGGGGCTCTGTCCCTTCTGGACCCCAGCCAGAGCCCCTGCTTCACCCTGACTTTCCAGGCCCCGGGTACCTTCACAGGACAGGCCGTGGGAGGTGACTCCAGAGAGGGATTCCCGGCAGACGTTGCAGAAGGTGGGGCGTGCGTGTGAGCACGTGTACCAGTTGTGGGTGCTGGAGAAGTGGTCGGATGTCAGCTGAAAATGCTGGAAAAGAAGAAGGCTCCATGGGTCTGGGAAAGGCTGAGCGGGCGCCACCGGCTGACTTCCCCCCTCACACACTGCACCCTCCCTGTCTCCCAGAGGGGCCACTGTGACCACATCTGCCCTGACTCCACTCAGCCGTTGTGCAAATACACTCAGGCCATCCTGACTCGACCCACCGGCCTCCGGTCTCTGGCCACACCAGCTTGTTGGAAGCGATCTGACCTTCAGCCACACACCCCAAACAGCTTCTGTTTCTCCAGCCTTGAAGGCTTACAAGGAGCTGCGCAACCACCGAGCCTCTCGGCCTCCCAGGAGGAGCTCCCAGGGAGCTACCAGCCAGGTAAGCATGGTGAGCGGTTTACCGATGAAGGTATCACAGGTCACCAGATCAGAGATTTGGAAGCCGCAAGGGACCTCGGGGCTCATGCTGGCCAGCCTCACTTGCAGGGGAAGAGCCGGAGGTCAACAAAGAAGGGGATTGGATCGGCTCAGGCAAGTCATATGGGTCAGCAGCAGGGTGGGGCCCCTCCCACTGCAGCATAAGTGTCCTCCTTTGTGGCTTGGTGCTCCGCCTCCTGGAGGAACCCAGGAGATTGGGAGCCATTGAGGCAGTTCCCAGTGATCTCTTCCCATCTCCATGGGGGTCATGGGAACAGCCGGGAAGACGCACCTGGAACCCCCACACCCAAGAAACCCACCAGTGAGTTGGCCCAGAGAAGCCAAGCCCGGTCATTTAGCTTCCTGAGTGTCATCTGATAAGAATAGCCTGGAAAAATGGGAGTATTCTCAGAGCTGCTTAGGAAGGCCTTGAGTCAAGGTCTGAGACATCAAGACTGAGAGCAAGACTGACCCGGGGAGAAGAGACAGAACAATGGAGGATAAGTGAGACAGAGAGATATGGAGGGAAAGAGAGACAAAGAATGAAATGGACAGAAAGAGAGACAGAGAAAAAGAAGGAAAGAGACAGAGGGAGATAGAGGGAGAAAGACAGAGATTAACGGAAAAAGAGAGAGACAAATGGAAGGAAAGAGAACAGAGACAAAGAGAGATGGAGAAAAATAGGGAGACAGAGAAAGAGAGAGATGGAGGGAAAGAGACAAAGAGAGATGGAGAAAGAGAGAGAGAAAGCAAAAGCGAGAAATGGAGAGAAAGAGACACATAGATACACAGAAATGGAGGGAAAGAAAAAGAGAGATGGAGGGACAGAGAGAGACAGAAAGGAGATTCACAGAAAGAGACAGAGAGAAATGGAAGGAAAGAGAACAGAGACAGAGAGAGATGGAGGAAAATAGAAAGACAGAAAAAGAGAGACAGAGAAATGGAGGGAAGGAGAGAGATGGAGGGAGATAGTAATACACAGAAAGATGAAGGGAAAACAAAGAGACAGAGAGATTGAGGGAAAGAGAGAGAAAGCAAAAGCAAGAAATGGAGGTAAAGAAAGAGACAGAGAGAAATGGAGAGAGAGACAGAGATAAACAGATGGACGAAAAGAGAAAGATGGAGAGGGATGGAGGGAGAGACAGAGAGATGATGGAAGAAAAGAAAAAAAGCACAGATAGAGAGACAGATGGGAAAAAGAAGAGATACAGACAGAGAGAGAGAGAGAAGGATGGAAAGTGAGTCACATAGAGAGAAGTGGGGGAGGGAAAGAAAGAGCCAAAAAGATAGATGGAGGGAAGGAGAGAGAGATGGAAGGAAAGAGAGATAGAGACAGAGAGACATGGAGACAAAGAGACAGAGATGGGGGCGCCAGAGACAGAGAAATGTAGGGAAGGAGAGATACATGAAGGAAAAGAGAGACAGAGATAGAGTGAAAGAGAGACAGACACACAGAGAGATGGAGGGAAACAGAGTGACAGAGAAATAGAGATGAAGGGAAAGAGAGATAGAGAGAAAAATGGAGTGAAAGAGAGTGACAGAGAGAGATGGAGGGATAGAGAAATACATAGAGAAGGAGATAGATGGAGGGAAAGAACAAGACAGAGATAAAAATGGAAGGAAAGAGAAATAAAGATAGAGGGAAGGAGTGAGAGTGAGATAGAGGAAAGGGAGAGACAGAAAGAGTAAAGGATAGAGAGAAAAAGAGAGAAATGAAGGAAAATATAGAGAGAAATGGAGGGAAAGTGAGAGAGAGTCAGAGAGAGATGATGGAAAGAATGAGTCAGAGAAAGAGATATAGGGAAAAGTAGACAGAGAAAGCAATGGAAGCAAAGAGAGATAAACAGAGAGACGGAGGGACAGAGATAGAGATGGAAGGAGATAGAGAGAGATGGAGGGAGAAAGAGACAGATGCAAGGAGAGAGAAACAGAAAGATGGAGGAAAAGAGGGAGAGCTGAAGGGAAAGAGAAAGTGAAAGTGAGAAATGGAGGAAAAGAGAGAGAGATGGAGAGAGACAGAGATGGAGGAAAAGAGAGAAACAGAGAAAAGATGGAGGAAAAGAGAGTGTGACAGAGAAAGAGAGAGACATAGAGAGATGGAGAGAAAGAGAGAGAGACAAACAGATGGAGGGAAAGAAAGAGAAAAAGACAGATGGAGGAAAAGAGAGAATGAGAGAGTGATGGAAGGAAAGAGAGGAAAATAAAGACTTGGAGGGAAGTACAGAGAGCAATGGAGGGAGAGAGATCTCAGAAAGATGGAGTGAAAGACAGAGAGACAGAGAGAGTTGGAGAGAAAAAGAGACAGAGATAAAGAGGGAAAGAGACAGAGAAAAAGACAGATGGAGGGAGAGAGAAAAAGAACGATGGAAGAAAAGAGAACAAGAAAGATATATGGAGGGAAAGAGAGAGACAGAAAGATGGAGGGAAAGAGAGACAGAAAAAGACAGATGGAGGGAAAGAGAGACAGAGAGATGGAGAGGAGAGAGAGGTGGAGGAAAAAGAGAGACACAGAGAGTAGGAGGGAAAGAAAAAGAGAGACAGATTTAGGCAAGGAGAGACAGATATATAAAGGGAGAGAGAGAGAATAAAAGACAGATGGAGGGAAGGAAAGAGACAGAATGATTGAAGGAAAGAGTGAGAGAGAGATGGAGGGAAAGAGAGACAGAGAGATGGAGAGGAGAGAGAAAGAGAAATGGAGGGAAAGAGACAGAATGATGGAAGGAAAGAGACAGTGAGAGATAGATAGAGGGAAATAGAAAGGAAGAAAGACTTGGAGGGAAGTAGAGAGAGAGCGAGCAATGGAGGGAGAGAGACAGAAAGATGAAATGAAAAAAAGAGACATAGAGTTGGAGGAAAAAAGAGACAGAGATATAGAGGAAAAGAGAGACAGAAAAAGACAGATTGAGGGAAAAATAGACAGAATGATGGAAGCAGAGTGAGAGAGAGATGGAGGGAAAGAGACAGAGAGATGGAGAGGAGAGAGAGAGAGACATAGAGAGACAGAGGAATAAGAGAGAAAAAGAGATAGAGGGGAAGAAAAAGAGAGAAGGAAAGAGACAGAGATAAAGAGGAAAAGAGAGACAGAAAAAGAAAGATGAAGGGATAGAGAGACAGAACAATGGAAGGAAAGAGTGAGAGAGAGATGGAGGGAAATAGAAAGAAAGAAAGACTTGGAGGGAAGTAGAGAGAGAGCAAGCAATGGTGGTTGAGAGACAGAAAGATGGAGGGAGAGAGAGAGAGAGCAGAGAGATGGAGGAAAAAAGAGACAGAGATATAGAGGGAAAGAGAGACAGAATGATGGACAGGAAAGAGAGAGAGAGATGGAGGGAAAGAGTCAGAAAAAACAGATGGAGGGAAAGGGAGATAGAACAATGGAAGGAAAGAGCAATAGGGACATCGAGGGAAAGAGAGAAAAAGAAAGGCTTGGGGGGAAGCAGAGAGAGCAATGGAGGGAGAGAGAAAGATAGAAGCAGAGTGTGAGAGAGAATTGGAAGGAAAGAGAGAGCGAGAAAGATATAGAGGGAAAGAGAGAGAAAGAAAGACTTGGAGGGAAGTAGAGAGAGACAGAGAGAGTTGGAGGGAAAGAGTGACAGTGATATATAGGGAAAGAGACACAAAAAAAAGATGGAGAAAAAGAGAGATAGAACGATGGAGAGGAGAGACAGAATGCTGGAAGGAAAGAGCACGAGAGAGAGATGGAGGGAAAGAGACACCAAGAGATGGAGAGGAGAGAGAGACAGAGAGACATGGAGGGAAAAGAGAGACACAGAGAGATGGAAAGAAAAAGAGAGACAGAGGAAAAGATAGATGGAGGGAAAGGGAGACAGAGAGATGGAGAGGAGAGTGAGACAGAGAGATATGGAGGGAAAGAAAAAGAGAGACAGAAGGAAAGAGAGACAGAGGAAAAGACAGATGGAGGGAAAGAGAGACAGAAAAAGACAGCAGGAGGGATAGAGACAGAGTGGTGGAGAGGAGAGAGAGAGACAGAGAGAGATGGAGGGAAAGAGAGAGAGAAAAAGACAGATGGAAGGAAGGAAAGAGACAGAATGGTGGAAGGAAAGAGAGAGATGGAGGGATAGAGAGACAGAGATATAGAGGTAAAGAGAGACAGAAAAATAGATGGAGGGAAAGAGAAACAGAAAGATGGAAGGAAAGAGAGCAAGAGAGAAAGATGGAACGAAAGAGAGACAGAGAAATGGAGAGGTGAGAGAGACAGAGAGAGATGGAAGAAAAAGACAGTCACAGAGGGAAGGAAGTAAAGAAAAAGAGAGTATAGGGAAAGAGAGAAAGATATACTGTTAAGGAGAGACAGAAAAAGACAGATGGAGTGAAAGAGAGAGACAGAAATATGGAAGGAAAGAGAGAGCGAGAGAGATGGAGGGAAAGAGAGACAGATATAGAGGGAAAGAGAGATAGAGAAAAAGACAGATGGAGGGAAAGAGAGAGACAGAATGATGGATGGAAAAGGAGAGTTAGAGAGCGATGGGGGGAAAGAGAGAGAAATAAAGACTTGGAGGTAAATAGAGAGAGAGAGAGAGCAATGGAGGGAGAGAGACAGAAAGACGGAGGGAAAACGAGACAGAGATATAGAGGGAAAGAGATAAAGAAAAAGACGGAGGGAAAGAGAGACAGAGAAATGGAGAGAGGTGAGAGAGACGGAGAGAGAGATGGAAGAAAAAGACAGTCACAGAGGGAAGGAAGGAAAGAAAAAGAGAGTGAGATACAGGGAAAGAGAGAAAGATATACTGTTAAGGAGAGACAGAAAAAAGACAGATGGAGTGAAAGAGAGAGACAGAAATATGGAAGGAAAGAGGGAGTGAGAGAGCAATGGAGGGAAAGAAAGAGTAATAAAGACTTGGAGGGAAGTAGAGAAAGAGCAATGGAGAGAGAAAGATGAAGGGAAAAAGATAAATAGAGAGAGTTGGAGGAAAAAAGGGACAGATATAGAGGGAAAGAGAGGCAGAATAAGACAGATGGGAGAAAGAGAGACAGAATGATGGAAGGAAAGAGAGAGTGAGAGAGAGATGGCGGGATAGAGAGACAGAGATATGGAGGGAAGTAGATAGAGAGAGCAATAGAGAGAGACAGAAATATGGAGGGAAAGAGAGAGAGAGATGGAGAGGTGAGAGAGACAGAGAGAGACAGGGATATAGAGGGAGAGACAGAAAAAGACAGATAGAGGGATAGAGAGAGAGAAATGGAGGGAAAGAGAGACAGAGAGATGGAGAGGAAAGAGAGAGACAGAGAAAGATGGAGGAAAAAGAGAGACACAGAGATATGCAATGAAATAAAAAGAGATACAGGTTTAGGCAAAGAGTGACAGAGATATAGAGGGAAAAGAGAGACAGAGAATAGACAGATGGAGGGAAATAGAGAGACAAAATGATGGAAGGAAAGAGTGAGAGTGAGAGAGAGATGGAGGGAAAGAGAGAGAAGTAAAGACTTGGAAGGAAGTAGAGAGAAAGAACAGTGTAGGGAGAGAGATAGAAAAATGGAGTGAAAGAGAGACACAGAGAGAGTTGGAGGAAAAAAGAGACAGAGATATAGAGGGAAAGAGATACAGAAAAAGACAGATGGAGGGAAAGAGAGGCAGAATGATGGAAGGAGAGAGAGAGAGATGGAGGGAAAGAGAGACAGAACGATAGAAGGAAAAAGAGAGAGAAATGGAGGGAAAGAGAGAGAAATAAAGACTTGGAGGGAAGTAGAGAGAGAGAACAATGGAGGGAAAGAGAGAGAAGTAAAGACTTGGAAGGAAGTAGAGAGAAAGAACAAGGTAGGGAGAGAGATAGAAAAATGGAGTGAAAGAGAGACACAGAGAGAGTTGGAGGAAAAAAGAGACAGAGATATAGAGGGAAAGAGATACAGAAAAAGACAGATGGAGGGAAAGAGAGACAGAACGATAGAAGGAAAAAGAGAGAGAAATGGAGGGAAAGAGAGAGAAATAAAGACTTGGAGGGAAGTAGAGAGAGAGAACAATGGAGGGAAAGAGAGAGAAATAAAGACTTGGAGGGAAGTAGAGAGAAAGAGAGCAATGGAGTGAGAGACATAGAAAGATGGAGGGAAAAAGAGACAGAGATATAGAGGGAAAGAGAGACAGAAAAAGATGCAGGGAAATAGAGACAGAACGAAGGAAGGAAAGAGAGTGAGAGAGATGGAGGGAAAGAGAGACAGAAAGATACGGAGGAATTAGACAGACACAGAGAGATGGAGGGAAAGAAAAAGAGACACAGAGAGAGGGAAAAAGACAGAGATATAGAGGGAAAGAGAGACAGAGAAAAAGACAGATGGAGGGAAAGAGAGAGACAGAATTATGGAAGGAAAGAGAGAGCGAGAGAGAGATGCAGGGAAAGTGAAATAAAGACTTGGAGGGAAATAAACAGAGCAAGGGAGGGAGAGTGACAGAAAGATGGAGGGAGGGAGGGAGGGAGGGAGGGAGGGAGAGAGAGAGAGAGAGAGAGAGAGGGAGAGAGAGAGAGAGAGAGAGGGAGAGAGAGAGAGACAGAGAGGGAGAGAGAGAGAAATGGAGGGAAAGAGAGACAGAGAGATGGAGAGGAAAGAGAGAGACAGAGAAAGATGGAGGAAAAAGAGAGACACAGAGATATGCAATGAAATAAAAAGAGATACAGGTTTAGGCAAAGAGTGACAGAGATATAGAGGGAAAAGAGAGACAGAGAATAGACAGATGGAGGGAAATAGAGAGACAAAATGATGGAAGGAAAGAGTGAGAGTGAGAGAGAGATGGAGGGAAAGAGAGAGAAGTAAAGACTTGGAAGGAAGTAGAGAGAAAGAACAGTGTAGGGAGAGAGATAGAAAAATGGAGTGAAAGAGAGACACAGAGAGAGTTGGAGGAAAAAAGAGACAGAGATATAGAGGGAAAGAGATACAGAAAAAGACAGATGGAGGGAAAGAGAGGCAGAATGATGGAAGGAGAGAGAGAGATGGAGGGAAAGAGAGACAGAACGATAGAAGGAAAAAGAGAGAGAAATGGAGGGAAAGAGAGAAATAAAGACTTGGAGGGAAGTAGAGAGAGAGAACAATGGAGGGAAAGAGAGAGAAATAAAGACTTGGAGGGAAGTAGAGAGAAAGAGAGCAATGGAGTGAGAGACATAGAAAGATGGAGGGGAAAAAGAGACAGAGATATAGAGGGAAAGAGAGACAGAAAAAGATGCAGGGAAATAGAGACAGAACGAAGGAAGGAAAGAGAGTGAGAGAGATGGAGGGAAAGAGAGACAGAAAGATACGGAGGAATTAGACAGACACAGAGAGATGGAGGGAAAGAAAAAGAGACACAGAGAGAGGGAAAAAGACAGAGATATAGAGGGAAAGAGAGACAGAGAAAAAGACAGATGGAGGGAAAGAGAGAGACAGAATTATGGAAGGAAAGAGAAAGTGAGAGAGATGCAGGGAAAGTGAAATAAAGACTTGGAGGGAAATAAACAGAGCAAGGGAGGGAGAGTGACAGAAAGATGGAGGGAGGGAGGGAGGGAGGGAGGGAGGGAGGGAGGGAGGGAGAGAGAGAGAGAGAGAGAGAGAGAGAGAGAGAGAGAGAGAGAGAGAGAGAGAGAGAGAGAGACAGACAGACAGACAGACAGACAGACAGACAGACAGACAGACTTGGAGGTAAAAAAGACAGAGATGTAGAGAGAGAGACAGAAGAATACTGATGGAGGGAAAGAGAGAAAAAATAATGGAAGGAAAGACAGTGAGAGAGCTAGATGGACGGAAAGAGAGCCAAAGGGTTGGAGATGAAAGAGAGACAGAGAGAGAAAGCGGAAAAAGAGAGACAAAGAGAGATGGACTGAAAGAAAAAAAGGACAGATAGAGGGAAAGAGACAGAGATAGAGAGGGAAAGAGATAAAGACAAAAAGACAGAGGGAGAGAGAGACAGAATGATGGAAGGAAAGAGAAAGCGAGAGAGAGATGCAGGGAAAGAGAGAGAAATAAGGACTCAGAGGGAAGTAGGGAGAGAGAGTAAAGGAGGGAGAGAGGCAGGAAGATGGAGGGAAAGAGACAGAGACAGACAGATGGAGTAAAAGAGACAGAGATGTAGAGAGAAAGAGAGACAGAAAAAGACAGATGGAGGGAAAGAGAGACAGAATGATGGAAGGAAAGAGAAAAAGAGAGAAAAAGAAAGGAGATAGAGAGGTGGAAAGGAGAGAGAGAGACAGAGAGAGAGATGGAAGAAAAAGAGAGACAGAGAGATGGAGGGAAAGAAAAAGAGAGACAGAGGGAAAGAGAGACAGAGAAAAAGACAGATGGAGTGCAAGAGAGACAGAGAAATGGAGAGGTGAGAGAGACAGAAAGATGGAGGGATAGAGAGAAAGACAGAGAGAGTTGGAGGGAAAAAGAAAGAAATATAGAGGGAAAGAGAGACAGAAAAAGAGAGATGGAGGGAAAGAGAGACAGAATGATGGAAGGAAAGAGAAAAAGAGAGAAAAAGAAAGGAGATAGAGAGGTGGAAAGGAGAGAGAGAGACAGAGAGAGATGGAGGAAAAAGAGAGACAGAGAGATGGAAGGAAAGAAAAAGAGAGACAGAGGGAAAGAGAGACAGAGAAAAAGACAAATGGAGGGAAAGAGAGACAGAGAGATGGAGAGGAGAGCGAGAGACAGAGATATGGAGGGAAAGAAAAAGAGACAGAAGGAAAGAGAGACAGATGAAAAGACAGATGGAGGGAAAGAAAGATAGAATGATGGAAGGAAAGAGCGAGAGAGAGAGAGATGGAGGGAAAGAGAAACAGAGAGATGGAGAGGAGAGAGAGAGACAGAGAGAGATGGAAGAAAAAGACAGTCACAGAGGGAAGGAAGGAAAGAAAAAGAGAGTGAGATACAGGGAAAGAGAGAAAGATATACTGTTAAGGAGAGACAGAAAAAAGACAGATGGAGTGAAAGAGAGAGAGAAATATGGAAGGAAAGAGGGAGTGAGAGAGCTATGGAGGGAAAGAAAGAGTAATAAAGACTTGGAGGGAAGTAGAGAAAGAGAGAGCAATGGAGAGAGAAAGATGAAGGGAAAAAGATAGACACAGAGAGAGTTGGAGGAAAAAAGGGACAGATATAGAGGGAAAGAGAGGCAGAATAAGACAGATGGGAGAAAGAGAGACAGAATGATGGAAGGAAAGAGAGAGTGAGAGAGAGATGGCGGGATAGAGAGACAGATATAGAGGGAAGTAGATAGAGAGAGCAATAGAGAGAGACAGAAATATGGAGGGAAAGAGAGAGAGAGAGTTGGAGGAAAAAAGAGACAGCGATATAGAGGGAGAGAGAAAAAGACAGATAGAGGGATAGAGAGACAGAATGATAGAAGGAAAGAGAGAGAGATGGAGGGAAAGAGAGAGAGATGGAGAGGAAAGAGAGAGACAGAGAAAGATGGAGGAAAAAGAGAGACACAGAGATATGCAATGAAATAAAATGAGAGATAGGTTTAGGCAAAGAGTGACAGAGATACAAAGGGAAAGAGAGACAGAGAATAGACAGATGGAGGGAAATAGAGAAACAAAACGATGGAAGGAAAGAGTGAGAGTGAGAGAGAGATGGAGGGAAAGAGAGAGAAGTAAAGACTTGGAAGGAAGTAGAGAGAAGGAGAGCAATGTAGGGAGAGAGATAGAAAAATGGAGTGAAAGAGAGACACAGAGAGAGTGGGAGGAAAAAAGACAGAGATATAGAGGGAAAGATACAGAAAAAGACAGATGGAGGGAAAGAGAGGCAGAATGATGGAAGGAGAGAGAGAGAGATGGAGGGAAAGAGAAATAAAGACTTGGAGGGAAGTAGAGAGAGAGAACAATGGAGGGAAAGAGAGAGAAATAAAAACTTGGAGGGAAGTAGAGAGAAAGAGAGCAATGGAGTGAGAGACATAGAAAGATGGAGGGAAAAAGAGACAGAGATATAGAGAGACAGAAAAAGATGCAGGGAAATAGAGACAGAACGAAGGAAGGAAAAAGAGTGAGAGAGATGGAGGGAAAGAGAGACAGAAAGATATGGAGGAATTAGACAGACACAGAGAGATGGAGGGAAAGAAAAAGAGACACAGAGAGAGGGAAAAAGACAGAGATATAGAGGGAAAGAGAGACAGAGAAAAAGACAGATGGAGGGAAAGAGAGAGACAGAATTATGGAAGGAAAGAGAGAGCGAGAGAGAGATGCAGGGAAAGTGAAATAAAGACTTGGAGGGAAATAAACAGAGAGAGCAAGGGAGGGAGAGTGACAGAAAGATGGAGGGAAAGAGAGAGAGAGAGACAGAGAGACTTGGAGGTAAAAAAGACAGAGATGTAGAGAGAAAAAGAGACAGAAAAATACTGATGGAGGGAAAGAGAGAAAAAATAATGGAAGGAAAGACAGTGAGAGAGCTAGATGGACGGAAAGAGAGCCAAAGGGTTGGAGATGAAAGAGAGACAGAGAGAGAAAGTGGAAAAAGAGAGACAAAGAGAGATGGACTGAAAGAAAAAAAGGACAGATAGAGGGAAAGAGACAGAGATAGAGAGGGAAAGAGATAAAGACAAAAAGACAGAGGGAGAGAGAGACAGAATGATGGAAGGAAAGAGAAAGCGAGAGAGAGATGCAGGGAAAGAGAGAGAAATAAGGACTCAGAGGGAAGTAGGGAGAGAGAGTAAAGGAGGGAGAGAGGCAGGAAGATGGAGGGAAAGAGACAGAGACAGACAGATGGAGTAAAAGAGACAGAGAGATGGAGAGGTGAGAGACACAGAGAGAGATGGAGGGAAAAAGAGACAGAGATGTAGAGAGAAAGAGAGACAGAAAAAGACAGATGGAGGGAAAGAGAGACAGAATGATGGAAATAAAGAGAGTGAGAGAGAGAGATGAAGTGAAAGAGAGAGAAGTAAAGACTTGGGAGGGAAGTAGAGAGAGAGAGCAATGGAGGAAGAGAGAAAGATGGAGTGAAAGAAAAAGAGAGATAGATAGAGGGAAAGAGAGAGATATAGAGGGAAAGGGAGACAGAGAAAAAGACAGATGGAGGTAAAGAGAGACAGAATGATGGAAGGAAAGAGTGAATGAGAGAGAGATGCAGGGAAAGAGAAATAAAGACTAGGAGGGAAGTATGCAGAGAGAGCAAAAGAGGGAGAGAGACATAAAGATGGGGGAAAGAGAGAGAGACAGAGATAGTTGGAGGAATAAAGAGACAGAGATTAGAGAGAAAGAGAAGCAGAAAAAGACATAGAAGGAAAGAGAGACAGAACGACGGAAGGAAAGAGTGTGAGAGAGATAGAAGGAGAGAGAGACAGAATGATGGAGTGAAAGAGAGAAAGAACAATGGAAGGAAAGAAAGTGAGAGAGAGATGGAGGTAAAGAGAGAGAAATAAAGACTTGGAGGGAAATAGGCAGAGAGAGCAAAGGAGGGAGAGAGACAGAAAGATGGGGGAAAGAGAGAGAGACAGAGAGAGTTGGAGGGAAAAAGAGACAGATGTAGAGGGAAAGAGAGAAAAAACAATGGAAGGAGAGAGAGAGAGAGAGAGAGAGAGAGAGAGAGAGAGAGAGAGAGAGAGAGAGAGAGAGAGAGAGAGTGTTAGTTGAAGGGAAAAAGAGGCAGAGATATAAAGGGAAAGAGATACAGAAAAAAACAGAAAAAGACAGACAGAATGATAGAAGGAAAGAGAGAGATATGCAGGAAAGAGAGGCAGAAAAAGACTGATAGAGGGAAAGAGACAAAACTTTGGAGAGGAGAGAGAGAGACAGAAAGAGATGGGAGGAAAAAGAGATATAGAGGGAAAGAGAAACAGAAAAAGACAGATGGAGGGAAATAGAGAATGATGGAAGGAAAGAGAGAGAGAGAGATGGAAGGATAGAGAAACTGAGATATAGAGGAAAAGAGAGAGATGGGGGAAAAAGACATCACAGAGGGAAGGAAGTAAAGAAAAAGAGAGATACAGGGAAAGAGAGACAGAAATATTAAACAGAGACAGAGAAAAATACAGATGGAGGGAAAGAGAACGATGGAAGGAAAGAAAGTGAGAGAGAGAGATGGAGCGAAAGAGAAAAAGAGAGATGGAGACGTGAGAGAGAGATGGAGGAAAAAGACAGTCACAGAGGGAAGGAAGGAAAGAAAAGAGAATCAGATACAGGGAAAGAGACACAGATATACTGTTAAACAGAGAGAAAAAGACAGAGGGAAAGAGAGAGTCAGAATGATGGAAGGAAAGAGAGCAAGAGAGAGATGGAGGGAAAGAGAGAGAAATAAAGACTTGGAGGGAAGTAGAGAGAGAGAGAGGAATGGAGGGAGAGAGACAGAAAGATGGATGGAAAGAGAGACAGAGAGAGTTGGAGGAAAAAAGAGACAGAGATATAGAGGAAAAGACTGACAGAAAAAGACAGATAGAGGGATAGAGAGACAACGATGGAAGGAAAGAGAGAGTGAGAGAGAGATGGAGGGAAAGAGAGACAGAGAGATGGAAAGCAGAGAAAGAGACAGAGAGGGATGGAGGTAAAGAAAGACCAAGAGGAGAGAGAGACAGAGAGAGATGGAGGGAAAGAGAGACAGAAATATAGAAATAGATATAGAAAAGAGACACAGAAAAAGACAGATGGAGGGAAAGAGACACAGAACAATGGAAGACAACAGAGTGAGAGAGATGGAGGGAAAGAGAGACAGAGATATGGAAATAGATATAGAAAAGAGACACAGAAAAAGACAGAAGGAGAGAGAGAGAGATGGAGGGAAAAAAAGAGAAACAGAGAGGTGGAGGGAAAAAAAAGAGAGACATATACAGGGAAAGAGAGACAGATATAGAGGGAAAGAGAGACAGAAAAAGGCAGATGGAGGGAAAGAGAGGCAGAGAAAAATACAGATGGAGAAAAAGAGAAACAGAACGATGGAAGGAAAGAGAGCGAGAGAGAGATGGAGGGAAAGAGAGAGAAATAAAGACTCAGAGGGAAGTAGGGAGAGAGAGCAAAGGAGGGAGAGAGGCAGGAAGATGGAGGGAAAGAGAGAGAGACCGAGGAATTTGGAGGGAAAAAGAGACAGCGATATAGAGGGAAAGAGACAGAAAAAGACAGATGGAGGGAAAGATAGACAATGATGGAAGGAAAGAGCAAGAAAGAGAGATGGAGGGAAAGAGAGAGATATAGAAGGAAAAGACAGATGGAGGGAAAGAGAGGCAGAATAATGGAAGGAGAATGAGAAGAGAATTGGAAGCAAAGAGAGATAAAGAGGGAAAGAGAGACAGAAAAAGACAGATGGAGGGAAAGAGAGACAGAATGATGGAAGGAGAGCGAGAGCGAGAGAGATGGAGGGAAAGAGAGACAGAGAGATGAAAAGTTGAGAGAGACAGAGCGAAATGGAGGAAAATGAAAGACAGAGAGAGATGGAGGGAAAACAAAGAGAGACATATACAGGGAAAGAGAGATAGAAAAAGACAGATGGAGTAAAGGAGAAACAGAATGATGGAAGGAAAGAGAGCAAGAGAGAAATGGAGGGAAAGAGAGACAGAGATATAGAGGGAAAGTGCGAGAGAAAAATGGAGGGAAATAAAGAGACAAAATGATGGAATGAAAGAGAAAGTGAGAGAGAGAGGGAGGGAAATAGAGAAAGAAATACTTGGAGGGAAGTAGAGAGAGAGCGCGCAATGGAGGTAGAGAGATAGAAAGATGGAGGGAAAGAGAGAGACAGGGGGAGTTGGAGGTAAAAAGAGACAGAGATATAGAGGAAAAAAACAGATGGAGGGAAAGAGAGAAAGAACGATGGAAGGAAAGAAAGTGAGAGAGAGATGGAGGTAAAGGGAAACAGAGATATAGAAGGAAAAAGAGACAGAGAGAGATGTAGGAAAAAGAGAGACAACGATGGAATGAGAGTGAGAGAGAGATGGAGGGAAAGAGAGACAGAGAGATGGAGAGGAGAGAGAGAGACAGAGAGATATGGAGGAAAAAGAGAGAAACAGATGGAGGGAAAACAAAGAGAGACATACAGGGAAAGAGAGACAGATATAGAGGGAAAGAGAGACATAAAAAGACAGATGGAGGGAAAGAAAGAGACAAAATGATGGAATGAAAGCGAGCAAGAGAGAGATGGAGGGAAATAGAGAGAAAGAAAGACTTGGAAGGAAGTAGAGAGATAGAGAGAGCAATGGAGGCACCGAGAAAGATGGAGGGAAAGAGAGACGCAGAGAGTTGGAGGGAAAGAGTGACAGTGATAAAGAGGGAAAGATACAGAAAAAGGCAGATGGAGGGAAAGATAGAAAGAACGATGGAAGGAAAGAGATTGAGAGAGAGATGGAGGGAAAGAGACAGAGAGATGGAGAGGAGAGAGAGACAAAGAGAGAGATGGAGGGAAAAGGAGAAAGAGATATAGAGGAAAAGAGACACAGAAAAAGATAAATGATGGGAAAGAGACATAACGGTGGAAGGAAAGAGACTGAGATGGAAGGAAAGAGAGAGAGATGTAGAGGGAGAGACAGAAAAAGAAAGATGGAGGGAAAGAGAGGCAGAACAACGGAAGGAGAATGAGAAGAGAATTGGAAGGAAAGAGAGAGACATAGAGGGAAAGAGAGACAGAAAAAGACAGATGGAGGTAAAGAGAAACAGAGATATAGAGGGAAAGAGAGACAGAGAGAGAGGCAGGAAGAAGAGAGACAGAACGATGGAAGGAGAGAGAGAGATGGAGGGAAAGAGAGAGAAATAAAGACTCAGAGGGAAGTAGGGAGAGAGAGTAAAGGAGGGAGAGAGACAGGAAGATGGAAGGAAAGAGGAGAGACAGAGAAATTTGGAGGGAAAAAGAGACAGCGATATAGAGGGAAAGAGACACAGAAAAAGATAGACGGAGGGAAAGAGAGATGGAGAGATGAGAGTGACAGAGAGAGATGGAGAGAAAGAGAGAAAGAGAGAGGTGGAGGGAAAGAAAAAGAGAGGCACATAAAGGGAAAGAGACAAAAACATGGAAGGAAAGAGAGCGAGACAGAGAGATGGAGCAAAAGAGAGACAGAAAGACGGAGAGGAGAGAGAGACACAGAGAGAGATGGAGGGAAAAAGAGACAGAGATATAGAAAAGAGACAGAAAAAGATAGATGGAGGGAAAGAGAGACAGAGAGATGGAAGGAGAGAGAAAGAGATGGAGGGAAAGATACAGAGAGATGGAGAGGAGAGACACAGACAGAGATGGAGAGGAGAGAGAGACACAGAGAGAGATGGAGGAAAAAAGAGGCAGAGATATAGAAATAGATATAGAAAAAAAAACACAGAAAAAGACAGATGGAAGGAAAGAGAGACAGAGAGATGAAGAGTTAAGAGAGACAGAAATGGAGGGAAAACAGAGAAATATACAAGGAAAGAGAGACAGATATAGAGGGAAAGAGACAGAAAAAGGCAGATGGAGGGAAAGAGAAAGAATGATGGAAGGAAAGAGATTGAGAGAGAGACGGAAGGAAAGAGAGACAGAGAAATGAAGAAGAGAGAGAGACAGAATTGGAGGAAAAAGAGAGAGACAGAGAGATGGAGGGCAAGAAAAAGCCTTGCGTGTGGTCCCTTGTGCGTGTGAGTGTTCCGGGGGAGGCCTTCGCCACCTCCTTATTTTCCAGTCCGCATTTGCCAGTTAGAGTTCAGTCCCTCGAGCGGCTGCCGCTGGCCGCCCAGCTCCCTTACCTCATTAGCTGCCCACTTCTGGACGGCCTTCAGGGCTCCCATCCAATCTTCCATCTCCTTCCGATTCTCTGCACACAGAATGAGCTTTCGGAACGGGGTTATCACCTGTGGTAGAAGCCAGAAAGGTCTTCACATCTCTGTGACCCTGGAGCCCCTGGGGAACTGGCCCTGGGGGGTTGGGCGCCCTGGCCCTCCCAAGAAGCTCCTGCAACACCCCCTCTGCCCCAGCCCACAGGAGGACCCAAGGCAGCAAGTGTCTGTGATCTAGCGAGTGTGGGGGTACCTGCCCCAAACCCCCAAAGTCAGACTTGCTGTCGTCTGCCCGCCGAGGGCCCTAGTGCCAGCTCAGGGCTACTCAGAGGGCACCAGACAAGCCCCCCCTGCACCACCCGCTGATGGAAAGAAGGAAAGGACCTGCTCGGCAGGATCCGGGAAGGGGCACGGGGCCCCTGGCACCCCCTGCCTGCCACCTCAGCTGCTGTGCTCGTGACCTCACTCCAAGGGCCTGAGGCACCATGGCCACCTGGGGCCTCCTGCTGCCAGGGTTGGGGGGAAGTTGGACAGATGCTGATTCCTCTGGTACCTTGGAGCAGGTGTGCACAGTGGTTAGCCCACCCCGGGGCAGAGCTAACAGTCAGTGCCAGGGCACATCTGTCAGGCAATGTGCTCTAGCTTCCCAAGGCTGTGTCAACAAGGCCCCAGCTTGACTCCTGGACGGTCCGACTGGAGTCCAGGGGTGAGGAAAGACCTTCCTCTGACACTTTCTGTCCTGCGTCCTTCCCAGCTCAAAGATCCCACAATGCATCTCCTTAGGGGCCTCCTCAGCACCCATGCCCACTTTCCTAAAGCTCAGGACCACCATCTCGATACGTCTCATGGATGTCATTTCAATCAAGACCCCTCCCCGGGAAGTTTGTCCCATCTCCCCGCCCAGATGGAATGTGGGTGCTCAATCTGGCGCTAGGCCGCCCCCCCTTCCCATCAAGCTTCCTTTCTCACTAGGCCACGGACATGGATGCTGCCATTTTCTAGCAGTGGGCTCACAAGGCACAGCCAGGTTGGGAATCGGGGGGCCTCCTTGGCAGGTCATTGGCAATGCTCTCGTGCACACATGTAGCCCCCCAGCCCCGGCGGCCCCCACACGCCCCCAACATCCCCTCAGCCTTAGGGTTTTAGACCTGCTCACCGTGAAGCTGTTGTTGATGTTTTTGGTACTGGTCTCAGCTACGCTGGCTTCGGTAAGATCAACCTCATCGAAGATCAGGGACTGGAAGAGCAGAACAAGCACATGTCTGCTCAGTGAGGCCCCGAGCAGCTGGCGGGCCGGCAGCTCGCCCTCCCCCCACTCCCAGCAGTGCACTCATGGGGGATGGCCACTGGGAACCCCTGCCCTTCAGCGTGCAGTTCCCAAACTAGACATTGGCCGCTGCTGGACAGCTCCCTCCTTCCTCAAAGTCCTCCGTGGCCCAAGAAGACAGACCAGAGATGGACTCGGCCCCATGTGCCCCTTTTCCTGATGCTGGCATTGGCCCTGGGCCCTTAGAGTGCTTAGGGGGCACAGAAAAGCCCGCCTGCCACCCTACAGAGGCGACAATCAGTCTTCATGGGACACCAAGCCCAAGCCTCTGCTCCCAGAGCCCCCAGGTCATGGGGGAAAGTGGGGGGGGGGGAGCCCGAGGGTGACTCAACTGCCCAACACTGACAGAGGCAGGGCAGAGCTAGAGGGTGCTGGATCTTAAAGGGTGAAGAAGTTTTAAATAGACAAAAAGGCCACAGGGAGGCCGGGAAGAGTCCTTGGGGCTGTCCCGGCTGGGTCATTCGTTTTGGGCAGCTATGGCCCAGGGTTCAGGCAGGAGATAGTGAGGGTCACGTGGGGAGAAACCCCGAATGTCAGGCAAAGGCTTTCCAAAGTTGCTACTGGAAGCAGGGCCTGGCTCTGAGGCCTGGGCAGCAGGAAGCACCAGGCCTGGCGCCGGGCAGATCTCAGGCTGCTGAAGCCGCTGCGCCTGTGCAGCTCACCTTCATTTCCAGCCCAGCATGGGCCAAACCAAGCTCAGCAGCCTCCCAACCCACGCTTGCCCCTACTTTCCTGGCTCAGCTCCTCAGAGGCCGCTGCGTCATGTAGCCCCCCTTCATTTCCTACGCACCGTTGCTCACCAAGTCCCTGAGACTGTTGCTGCACCATTTCTGACATCCATCCCCTTCAGTCCCTCCCCAGGGGCAGTATCTGTTCTCCCCATCAGCTCCTAATTGGCATCCCTGCCTCCAGCCTCGACCCCCTACCTCCAGTCCGGCCTCCACAATCAGCCAGGTTAATCCTTCTCAAACGCTGCTTTTATCAAATCCCTGCCATGCCCACAAGCTGGTAAAAGGCTTCCTGGGGCTCAGCATGATGAATCTGCTGGCCTTTGGAAGTCCTGGGCACGACGGCCATGCCTGAGGAGTCCGGTGGCCCACCAGCTGGCTCTGCTCTGGCTCATGTCTCCTTCCCACTTCTGGACTTTTTCCTGGGCTGTGTTCCCTCCCTAACTCCCACACTTGCCCTCTCCCCTTTTCTCTGCCAGGCTGGCACCTGTGTCAGGAAGCCTCCCTGTCTCTGAATGGACCTTCACTTCTCCACCATGTCAGACTTTCAGATGGAGTCATACAAAGCTCCAAGTTGGCAGCCACATGAAGGCGCAGCTGATTGGACCCCGGCCCGTGGCGTGTGTGCCCATCTCACGCTCCCCGCTGCAGGGCCCTCTAAAGCACAGCTTGCGTTCCCCTTGGGAGCCAGCTCAGAGAAGGCAGCGACTGGAGCACATGATGCTAACACCGAATGGCACTGAATGGTGGACTCACATTTCCAAACCACTGAATGGGACAGATCTAGAAAGGGGGAACCTGCCGGGTCCGAGGGAACGATGCCCACGGATGGGGGCTGGCCAGGAAAGGGCCTACTTTAATGATCCTGAGGTCTGAGTAGACTTCAAGCTCAACGTGAGCCGGCAGCTGGGGCAAGCCTTGGACTTGAAGGCTGCTGGGATGGGGCTGTCTGCAGACGGCACAGGGGAGAGGGAGTCGCCTGGCAGGGAAAGCCAGCTGCCAAAACCCTCCCCAGGGGTCAGCAGCCTCAAGAAGCAATGTGGGGTGATGGCTTGGAACAGCACTCTTTGCTAGAGTGTTGTTCAAGGCCCATGAGATGCTCATCTGGGAGACGCAAGTTGGAAGGATGAGTAAATGGAGGGGCCCGGCCTGGAGCCGGGATGTCCCAAGGTCTGCTATCCAGGGGCTGGGTGCTCCTGACAACCCAGAACAGGCCCGGAGGACACAACAGCAGCAGCGCTGGAGAGGTTTTCCCCACTGGGAATGCCTATGCCAATAAGGTCTAAGGCCCAGACCGCACGGTCCCGTACCTCCTGCAGTAGGGGCGGGTACTTGGCTTTGCCTCTGTGCCCCCGGAGTCCGGACTGGAGCAGGTGGGTTAGGAAGGGCAGGGAGGGAGGGAGGCCAGAAGTGTCTCTTCCAGGGCCCTCACCATCAGATGGCAGGATCCAGGATAAACACAGGAGGAGGAGGAGAGGGAGGAGGGGAAGGAGGTGGGGGAGGAAAAGCAGGGATCGGCCCGGCCGTACCTTGGAGTCTTTGGCGTAGTAAAGTGTCTTTCCGCGGATCCGGACGTATCTCCGCTTCCATCTCTGGAAGGAGCTGGTCTGTTTCAGTAAAAGGCCTTCTTTCACACTTTTCTGGAAGGCAGAGATGACAAATGTGGATCACCCAGGTGGGCCAAGTCAGGGCGGGGGGGCTGGCAGAGTCTCTCCCCCTGCCAGAGAGACAGTGCAAATAAAGCTTATCCAAAGACCCAGAAGATAATGGCGCCCAGAGGCAGGCGAAGGGGCCCCAAGGAGCTCGCTCCCGGTACTAGTATCGAGCCCAGCTGTTTCACTGTCCCCTCACCTCGCAACACCAAGCCCCACAATCTCAACTTCCAGCCCCACAAATGGCTTGTCAGACTCCCCAGAAGCCTTAGGGCCTGTTAGGAAAGAGGAACAGGCTTAGGACACCCGTTGTCTCTCCCTAGGTCAAGGGCCTGGAAAATGGAGTATGGCCAAGGCCCCCTTTCTAGAGTCTGGAAAGAGCCCCAAATGAACCCCTAATTGTGAGGAGCATAAGTACATGTGGGGGACACAAGGAAGAATGGAGGACTCTCGGGCCCCGAATGGAGGCCCATGACACAGAAAGGTGCCACATCACATCTTGCTGCCTTGACTCCAACAAGGTCAGTCCCAGGGTAGCTGTTGGGAGGTCAGAGGCATGCTGGGACCTGAGTGGCTCTTTATAGTTTCAGAGGCTAGAGATTGCAAGGGTGTGTTCAACACAACCTTTGGCGACACCCCTGGTGCAGAGAGACAAAAGATGCAAGTGGACATAACAGATGGACAGAGAGACCAGAATCAGAGGCCACATGAGGAACAGGGGCCCCTTCTGGTGGTGGGGGGAGGCACCCCCTCCTCAACAATGGCAAACCATCATAACAGCGCCATCATCCACTTGGCCTGATCACAACGCTTCACCCAAATTGGCTGATAATAAGGGGATACAAAGGGGGAACAGACCGCAAAAAAGTGGGGGCTGGCACAGTGCAGGCCCGGGGGGAGAAAAGAGGAGAGTAGGAGGAAAAAAGGGGGAGCAGACGGGGGGGAGGGGGAGAATGGCAGCCATTCCTGTTGCATGGTTGATACTGCTCAGGCCCGGGCTGGCCCCAACTCTCCCACAATGTCTTTTGGCACCCAGAACTTTTATTTGACCCAGGTCTCTGGCAGGGGCACGTTCTCAGTCACTGGAAAATGAGCTAAGTTGCCCCAACTAGGCTAGGAAGGTGGCCCAAGTACAATGGGCAAGAACACACACACACATCATGGGTCACAGGGAGGAGACGGCAAAAGAACCACACTCCAAGCCCCACTCAAACAACGGCTTGCCCATTCCTTGCCGGGCACTGTGCCCTTGGTGAGCTGACAGTCTAATGTGGGGCAACATGCCATCAGGTGCACGCAGGCTCAACTGGACACAAGGAACGGAGCACAGGGCAAGCACGGGGAGCCGGAGCTCGAGGCAGCACCCCGGACGTGCCAGGTTCGAGGGAGGAGGAGTCCCCGGGGTCAGGCCGCTATCCTCCCTCACAGCCCAGGGAGACGAGCAGCTGAGTCTGGAAGCAGCCAGTGAGCCGGGACTGCCAACTGAGGCCCGGCGTAGCAAACTGAAGGGAGCCAGCGGGCCAGACTCCCAGGCTGTCTCCCCACTTCCCACTCCCATGTCCTGAGCTCAGGAAGGCAGCCTGAGGGCAAGAAGGGTGGGACGAGTGCTTGTGGCACCTTTGTATGAGTTGTGGAGCTTGAGATAGCCACCATCTCCATGGTATAGAGGGGGAAAGTAATGCACAGAGAAAAGGTAGGAAGTGTCAGAGAAAGGCTTTGAAAGCAGGTTCTCCGCCTCCAGATCTAGTCTGGAAATCCCGCGAACTTAGAGCGGCTCAAAGAAGGGACAGCTCAGGGAGATGTGTGACAGCTACGAGCAAACATCCACGACAGAGGGAGGCAACGGGCCTGGCACATGCTAGGCACCAACTAAATGTTTGTCAGATGACCCGAATGCCAAAGGTGGTGGCCCAACCCGACACGGTCGCCCACCAGGCCCTGTCCGGACGGCAGCTGGTCTAGCCAAGCCACAGCCTTACTCAGACAAGTTGCCAGTCAGAGCCTCCTGTGCGCACCAACTCCTCCACCTCAGGGTGCCGCTCGTTTTCCCTGCTGCTCTCCCCGTTTTCCCTTCCCCCAGCTTGGCAGGGGTTGCTTGGTGTCCCTCCGCCAACATGGCCAAAGCGGCTATATTTAGTTTATGTCATCTTTCCTCATAAATCAGCACCTTCATTTCCCTAATCTGCTCAATTGGTCCTCCCGGGCCTCTCTCCAAATGGTTTCTTTCTGGCACCAAAAGGGCAGTGGGGAGGGCTGGGGGTGGCCCGGGAAGGCCGGTCACCTTGTTATACCAGGATGCTCATTGCTGCCATCCAGAAATGGCCACCCAGCTGCCCCGCCTGCCCATGATTGTCCGTGTCCCCTTGCCCCAGATGATCAGGGTTCTGAAGAGGCCTTAGACCTGGGGCCTCCAGATGGAATGAAGAAGCATTTTCCCTATGTATGGACACAGCAAGGGCAATGCAAGCCTGCAAAGTCTCTCCCTCCTTGCCTGGTGAGACCGGCCTGCCCTGTATCCCCTTGCTTTAGTCCCCCCTCCCCCTTAGGGGAGCACCCGAAGGGCTAAAGAGCTCCAAGCACAGGCGGGATAACCATGTGGTTGTGTACTATTGAAGGGGTCCTGGGAGGGGGGGGGACGGGGTTCCTTCTAACTCAGGGATTCAGTGACTTGTACCTGTAGGGTCCCTGTTAGTTGGGAGGGTTGGTCCTTTTATGCATCTGCAGAGGGTTGAGGGGCATGATGGGGGCCGAGCCAATGGTCCATCACAAAAGACCTTTCAGAAGGCCCCAGTGGGCACTGAACTGCAAAGCAGCAGTCCCGGGCTCGTGTCCCGGATGAACCTTGGGCTTGGCCTTGTACCATACATTGTGGCCTGGCGTTCCCTTTCGACCCATTCATCCCTCCCCCTGGCCCCTGGCTAATGCTGAAGCCGGGCACCAGTCTTGGGCTCAGAAACATCTCACGGGTGAAAGTCCCCTGAGCTGCCTCCCAGAGCAGAGTCCAATAGAGTCCAGCCTCCATCTTCCATCCCAAGTCCCCGATGCCCTGAGCCAGCCTTCCCAGAGCCTGTGTATGTCACTCAACCTGATGACCTCACTTCAAAAGCTCCTGCTCTCCCTTCCTAGAAGACCCTAAGCTCAGGGCTGGCTAAGACCCCCCAGGGTTCAGAGATTCAAGCCAAGTCATAAGGCTCAAGCAAAGGCCAGGGTGGCTTGGGGTGGCACCCGGGAGTGGCAGGACCAAGTCAGAGGCCACCTCCTTGGGTCGTTCCATGAGCCAGCTTAAAGTCACTGAACATCCAAAACCAAGCCATGTCTGGTCCTATCTACAAGCCTTGGCTTACAACGGGGGAAGCGAAGTTGGAGGATGGGCTGCCCACAGGGCACCTCTGTCCACTGGCCTTCCTCTGGGCTCTGTGGATGTGGCATCTTCAGCCCCCCAGGGCTTGGGCTATTTAAGGTGGGCTTGAGACGAGCCTAAAGAACCATCCTAGCATCCCCTTCCTAGGGCTGTTTTTGACAATTGCTCCCCAGCAGGCAGGCGTCTCCCCCTCTCCTGTGCTCCCCCTCCCAGGACACCCCTTCCCTACTGCCAGCCGAGTCTGCTTCTGAGCACATCGACGCCATCCAGGAGACGGCCCTCCCCTCTCCCTCCTTCCTTTTGGCAGTGAGTCTGGGTGGCAGGAGAGCTTCAGGCCACGGCCTGTCAGGATGGGGAGAGGGGGCAAAGCTGGGAGCCGGCCAGAGGCCTTGGACCAGAGTGACTGCCTGGAAGGGAAGACCTGCCTGTGATGCCCCTGCCCCCCTGCTCCCCTACCCAGGCATAAGCTGGGAGAGCTCTGGGGACCAATGCAGAGACCCCTCCCCAATCATCCCAGCCCCTGAGGCTCCGGGAGCCATGGCAGAAAAGGAACATCCAAGGAAGGATGGCACAGAAACCCGATGGGAGTCTCATGCCTTCCAACCCAGCTTCTGGTTCCTTCTCAGAATCCTCACTCTGGTTGAGGGTGATTGAAGGCGACCATGGCTCCCGACGGCAGGGCCGGCGCCCCCTGCCACTGCTGAAGATCGAACGGAGATGAAATTGACAAGCCCGAGCCTCGTGAATATTTATGCTGCTAACTAGCCTGTCAGCCGTCCTGCCTAGCCCCAGCATAGCCGCCAAAGCGTCTCCCCGCCACGGCTCGTTCCGACTCTGAGGAAGGCACGCATGGGGTCCGTGGGCCAGCCGGGACACAGGGCGAGGCACGGACCACGGATGCAACCCGTGAGCGAGCGGCTTCCCCAGGCAACGCCACATACTATGAGCCAAACAGAGACACAGACCAATGAGGAAAACCTAGCTATCAGCCACGGAGGGTGGCCTGGAGGCAAGGACCATTCATGGCTTCTTCCAGGCATCTCTGCCACCTTCCGTGTCACCTTCTCCTCCCCCCTCCTTCAACCCACCCGCACATGGCAGGCCAGACTCCCAGGCACACGGCCATCTTGGTTTGGGCAGCACATGGAACCTGGGTTTCAATTCTGGATCTGTTGCATTACTGCCCAGCTGAGTAAACCTTACACAAGCCCTTCCTCCTCTGGAGGCCTCAGTTTCCTCCTGAGGGGATTGCATCTGGTGTTCCCCTCCTCGCACCATCGTCCTGAATCTTTCTAGGCCTAAATCTCTACCCCTGAACAAAGGATGGGGATGAAAAAGTCGGCTCCCCTCAAAGTCAAACATGGTTCTGTTTCTTCCTCTGTAGCCCCAAGATGCCTTTCAGCCCACAAGCCCATGACCCTGTGACCCTAAGAGCTGGCCTTCCTCTGCAAATCCCCCTAGCCACACCCAAAGAAACAGGAAGTGGCCAGAGGGGGCACCCAGTGGGGCTGAGGGCCTGAAACCCTGGGCCCCAAGCCCCAGGAAGGGAGGGGGCACTGCACCTGCAGCCCTACAGGAAACATCTCTACCAACACGGGCTCTGTCCTTCGGTATCTTACAGAAGATGGGGCCTAGAGTCTCAGAGTTAGTCAAGATGCACTAATGAAACTCTTCCTCTATGCTAGGTACAGTACTAGGAAGTGACAGGAGCATCTGGGAGACCAGCAAAGACCTCCTGCATAGGACGGGATTGGAGTCAAATCTTGAATATGAGGCAGGGGTGAGGGGCAGAGCATGCTGGGTATGGAGGCCAAGGCAAAGGCCGGGCTTGCTAGATCATCCAGTATGAGGAAGGGAATCAAGTGGCTGAAGATCAAGAAGGTGGCGAGCGGGCTTTCAGCATCCAACAGAAGCTTCTCCATTTGCTTGCAGAGGTAACGGGGTAGGGGGGGCACGGTCACAGAAAAGTCAGAGATCACAAAGGTGGAAATGAAGAAAGGAGCCGCGCTATGGGGGGCGGGGGCAAGAGATGGGAGGCATCAAGCCCAGGCCACTGGGAAGCTGCTACTGCCCTTGACTGTGAAAGGGAAGTTGGAAAAAGGGCAGAGTCTGGGGGAGAAGACCAGGATGTGCCAGGTTTGAGATGCTGGGGGATCAGCCAGTGGAAGGCAACAGAAGGAAGCAGGGAGATCTGGGAAACGGATGTCTGACAGCATCCAGAACCAGAGCAAACTGCTTCAATGAGAACGTGAGCCTCAAGCTGCATCTACATGCTGGACACCCCCAGCTTCCACCTTTGGCAGGGCCTTCACAGGAGGATGACAGGGTGAGTCCAAGGTGTGCCTCAAACTCCGTATGGGACTTGAGGCTGGCACCGGGAGTGTGGGCCCTAGGAAGTGGCTGAGTCCCAAATTGGGAACACTTTAACAAGGGACAACAGAACTTAGTTAATGCTGAGATGGAGTTTTCAAAGTTCTTCAGGGGCACCCAGGGCCCCTGCTGCTCTCCAGGGGCACAAAGGGCCCCTGCTGCTCTCCAGGGGCACAAAGGGCCCCTGCTGCTTTCCAGGGGCTTCCAGGGCTCCTGCTGACCTCCAGGGTACAAAGGGTCCCTGTTGCTCTCCAGGAGCTCCCAGGGCCCCTGCTGACATCCAGGGGCGTAAAGGGCCCCTGCTGCTCTCCAGGGGTTCCTGGGTCCCTGCTGCCCTTTGCATCCTTTTGTTCCTGGTTGGCTTGGACGTCATCACACTATCCATAGGCCTGTCTTCCCGGAGCTTAATAAACATCTGCTGACTCACCAGCGAGGGCCCTGTACTGGATGTCCTGTCTTTAAGCAAAGGCTGGATGACGTAATAGCAATAACTTCCAGCATGACATAATGGGAAGCACAGGGGCCCTGGAGACAGGAAAAACCTGGCTTTCAATCCCTCCCCTGATACTTCTTAGCCCAGGTCCCAGCCCTCTCATCAGAGAAATGGGTACAAGAACACCTGTCATAACTGCCTCACTGAGCTTGTGTGAGGGTCTCCCAAGACACCATTGGGAAAACTCTTCCAAACTCCAGAAAGATGCGTCCAACACCTGGGGGGTGGGGCAGGACATGGGAGGCTTGAGCTTCCAGAGGCCTTGTTCTATTAACAAACTGCCTTCTCCCCAGGAATAAAACATGAGGGTTTCTTTCCCTTGGGGCTAGCTGGGTCCGGTTGTGAAGTGGCCCGGTCCTGTGCGGCCACGTACAGGTAACGACACTGCAGAAGCCCCAAGACTGTGGCGGTCAGGGCCCCCAAGGACCTTCTGGCTAAGGTAAGAGCCTGCCTCAGCCCTCCGGTCCAGAGCCCTTCAGCCTGGTTTTTCTAAGATGGCTGTCAGATGAACATTCTGCTAAAGGGTAAACCAAGGCACGGTTGGGCACCTCCAAGGGCTCTGCGGACTTGAATGGAAAGCTCGTGGCTCTGCAGTACTTGGTAGGCCAGCTGAGGAACAGGACTGGCCCCTTATCCTGGCTCTGTGACCTCTTATGGCCTCAGTTTGGTCATTATCCTGGCCAGCCTGGCCCTCCTTATTTTGAAGCTCTCTGAAGAATCAGGAACCATCTTAGTTTCCCCCAGCCGCCCAACTCTGACAAAGACAGACTGAGGCTCCTAGAAGGTCTCCAGACCCGCCATTCCCAGCATCCCCGTGCACATCTGGGGGCCCTAGTGTAGCAGCTACTCAAATGAGAATCATTAGGAGACCTGCACAAAGAAAATCTCCACAGGGCTGGAGGGAGAGGCCACCCCCATCTCTGAGCAGCAGCTAGACCGGAAGTGGGGAGAGCTGGTCCCAATTAGCTCTGAGAGGCTTCCTGGACCTCAGTACCCACCCTGGACTCTGATTTGGGCTCGGGCACCCTGGGGGCTGGGTGCTTCAGTGACTGCCCCTGCATCTGTTGCCCTTGCTGCAGGGGAACCGGACCCCTTCTGTGGGTCTGGAGTTGGGGTCTTGCCCATCCCCCAGCTCAGGCCATCTTTGTGAACCCCCTGGCTGCAGTCTTAGCAGTGACGAGGAACTCAGCCTTCTCTTTGCGCCATCATGGGAATGGGCCCAAGAGGAATGGGGGAGGGGAGGGAGTGGCCACCTGGGGCTCAGGAAACAGCTCCTGGCCCAGCCTGGCTGAGCCCTGGACCCCGTGAAGGAAGTGATGAGAAACAGAAGGATGGAGAATGGCTCCAGAGAACTAGAAGCAGCAGGAGGCCCTGGTCGTTTTGTCCTACAAGCAATAGGGAGCCACTGACAAATTTTGAGCAGGAGAGTAACCCAATCATCCTAGCCTTAGGCTATTTTGGCAGCGCGTGGGGGATGGAGAGGAGGAACAAGGCAGGACCAGTTAGGAGGAAATCGCAATATTCCAGGCAAGGGGTGACAAGGCCCACCTCGGGGGCCGGTGATGGAAGTGGGAGCAGCGGAAGGGCTGAGGTGTAAGTCAGGAAGAGGCAGGATGGACAGGACTTGACAGCCAATGGCATGTGGCAGTGAATGAAGGATGAGGGGCGATCCAGCGTTTCAATTGCAGACACCTTGGAAGGATGGCGGTACCCTTGGCACAAGTAGGGAAGTCAGGCTAGAAGGCCAGGAGGAGTGGCTGTTTTGGAAGGATCCACCGGGACCTCCAAGTGGAGATGCTGGGGAGGAGGCTGACCGTGTGGGACAGCAGATCCAGGCATCACGTGTGGGGAGATTACATGGGAACGAGCAAAATGATTCAGGGAAAGCAGTGAGGGAGGGGGAAGTCAGGCAAACAAACAGCTGTCCCCATGGGCTGAAAGCTCAATCACGGCCCAACATGGGTGGAGGGAGAGCTGTCAAATAGGGAGGACAAAAACAAAGGGGCAAGGGGCACAAGAGCTAATGGAGGAAAGCGTGGAAGGGGAAAGGATGTTGCCTAGAATGCAAAGAGGGTGTTGTTCAACAGACTCCTCGTGACCCTGTTTGGGGTTTTCTCGGCAAAATTTACTGGTGTGGTCGGCCATTGCTTTCTCCAGCTCATTTTACAGATGAGGAAACCAAGGCAACCGGAGTACAGTGACTTGCCCAGAGTCTCCAAGGGCACCTCTGACCTCAGGTCTATTCACCGCAGCGCCCCTTAGTTGCCCCCCAGAGAGGGTGATGACTAAGCAAAGGCCCTCGGGTCTGGTGGGGATGAACTCTCTGCATAGGGTGGGGAGCCTGGAAGTCTGACAGTGAGGGATTGAGAAGAGAGGGGTGAAAGTTGGACATAGGAGAAAAGGTGGGACTTCCTGGGCACTCGGCAAGGCATAAAGGATGGTGCCCTGAGGGGATGGCAGGGCCAGTGGAGAGCTGGCAAAGGCCCGGGCATGTCTGGCAGTAATGGAGCCAGGGGATGGAGGAGGGGGGTGGAAGGTGTGAGATAAGCAAATAATGATAGAGGGAGAGAGCCCCCTGAAAAACAAGCTACAGAGGCCAGGCTCAAGGAAGAAAGCAATAACCAATGACTGTTCTAGGGCGCTTGGAGGATACGGGTATCCCCAAAATCTTAGAGTGGATTTCAGAAAGCTTAAAACTGCCCTAAGACTTTGGGGACCTGTCATCTTATCAAACTTGAGAGAGAATATCATCAAACCCATTTTATGTTTGAGGAAATGTGAGGTTCATCTAATAATTGTGCCGGGATTTGAACACAAATCTTTGTTAGCTTTGACAAGAAGACCCATCTTCTCCTTGGAGACCAAGCAAAGAAAGAGGGCACAGGAAGCGCCATAGAAGTTTCAAGGCATGGGGGAAGTGGGAGACTCATGCCAGAGGGCCTCAAATGTCTCAGGTACGTAGAAGGTGAGGACCTCTGCCAAGAGAAAGGGGGCGATCTGCTGAGAGCGCTAGAGGAGCAAGGGATTGGGGGAAGTAGCTACAGGAAGCACGATGCCATCAATCAGGTAAGAACCAAAGGATTGCTGTGCAATGGCAAGGGCCCGCCTGAGACAATATGGTGAAGGGGGAGACAGTTAAGAGCAGACAGCAGTGTGGACTTGAATTGGGCAAGAGTGAAGAGAAGAGAATGAGAGAAGAGCAGAAGCAATGGAAAGGAAGATGAGGGAGAGATGGACCGCCCGTGAAGATGATTTAGAGCAAGTGGAGCAGTGGACACAGGAGAAAAGGAGATGAGGATGAGAGAGAGAGGAACCTCAGGGTGGCTAAGGGAGACTGGGACTTCATGAGACTGGGACCAGTGGCAAGGAGTGGCTCCCCAGCCCTGTGGAGAAAAGTGGAGAAAACCCTGGTGCCCTATCAGTGATTAGCACTGAAGCTCCCCCTCCTCCTACCGTCTGTGCCTGTACCAGGAGGCTCCCCATCCCCATCTGGACTTGGTTTATAGATAGATATGGGTGTTAGAGCTAGAAGAAGCTTTGGGAGGCATATCAGTTTTCAGATGAGGGCACTAAAGCCCACAGAGCTGGGGTAACTAGCCCCAAATGGCACTCAGACCCTCTGATTCCAAATCCCTCCTTCCTTGCACCAGAACAAGGTAAAATACACATTTTTAGTTTCATAAAATGAAAAGGCTTTTTGTCTTCTCAGAGGAAGAAATTGAAACTATATCCACTCACATGAAAGAGTGTTCCAAATCACTACTGATCAGAGAAATGCAAATTAAGACCACTCTGAGATACCACTACACACCTGTCAGATTGGCTAAGATGACAGGAACAAATAATGACAAATGTTGGAGGGGATGTGGGGAAATTGGGACACTAATACATTGCTGGTGGAGTTGTGAAAGAATCCAGCCATTCTGGAGAACAATTTGGAATTATGCCCAAAAAGTTATCAAACTGTGCATACCCTTTGACCCAGCAGCGCTACTACTGGGATTATATCCCAAAAAAATACTAAAGAGCGGAAAGGGACCTGTATGTGCCAAAATGTTTGTGGCAGCTCTTTTTGTTGTAGCTAGAAACTGGAGGATGAATGGATGTCCATCAGTTGGAGAATGGTTGGGTAAATTGTGGTATATGAAGGTTATGGAATATTATTGCTCGGTAAGAAATGACCAGCAGGAGGAATACAGAGAGGCCTGGAGAGACTTAAATCAACTGATGCTGAGTGAAATGAGCGGAACCAGAAGATCACTGTACACTTCAACAACAATACTGTATGGGGATGTATTCTGATGGAAGTGGAAATCTTCAACATAAAGAAGATCCAACTCACTTCCAGTTGATCAATGATGGACAGAGGTAGCTGCACCCAGAGAAGAAACACTGGGAGGGGAATGAAAATTGTTAGCACTAATATCTGTCTGCCCAGGTTGCATGTACCTTCGGATTCTAATGTTTATTGTGCAACAAGAAAATGATATTCACACACATGTATTGTACTTAGACTATATTGTAACACATGTAAAATGTATGGGATTGCCTGTCGTCGGGGGGAGGGAATAAGGGAGGGGGGGTAATTTGGAAAAATGAATACAAGGGATAATATTATAAAATATATATATATATATAATAAAAAAAATTAAAAAAAAAATTATAATAAAAAAAAAAAGGCTTTTTGTCCATGAACAAAAATCAACGTAGCTACAATAAGAGAAATTATTGGTCAGAGGAAAAAATCTCAGCCAATATCTCTGCTAAGAAATCTATCTTTTATATATGGAAGTGAGACAGGTGCACAAAAACGAGAGCTACACAATCCAGTTTCAGAAGAAGAAATACAAAGTATCGCCAACTGTGTGAAAGAGCACCAAAAAGAACTCCAAAAGGAGAGATGCAAGTTGAAACAACTCTGAAGTTTCACATCTCACCTATCATTTGGGCAAGGATGGCAGAAAACTGGATAAGCTTTAAAAAGCCCATTGTGACCATCCCAAGTTCTCCCGAGCCCAGTTCTCCTAACAGAAAAACTCCAACAGCTCTCCACCTCACTTATCTTCTTTTTTTTTTTGCTATAGAAATCTTTCAGCATATGAAGACAACTAAACAGCTCTTGAGCCTGAGGGGAGCAAAGCTAGTGAAAACAACCCAGTGAGGCACTGCTCTATGGAAGGCCCAGAATTCCCCCTACTTCCTCCCATCCTGCATTTGGCCTTCAGGTACCGCCAGGAGAAAGCATTTCTTTGCTTGGCCCTTGCCAAAGTAGTAAAAAGTAGAAACTCTGGGGAGTGTTTGAGGGGTGGCAATGGCAGGAAGTGAAGAAGATGGAAAAGGCAAGGAAGGTAGGAAGTAAGGTCTCAAAAGAGAGAGGAGACGATAGGCAAAGATGGGGGAGGGGTGGATGGGGAGGTGGGTTAGGGACAGTCTAAAAAAGAAAACCTGAAGAATGCAATTTGGACTTGCAATGACGAGCGATGTGTCCCGAATCCAACCTCTGGGGCTGGTAAATGCTGAACAACTGGGCTTTTTGGGTGGGGAAACGTGTGCAAGACACTTTTAAGTTGGGTCTGCATTATTAATACTTTATGAAGTCTGGACATTCAGCAAAAATAATAAAGAAGGCGGGATTTGTGATCATGTGGATTTCCGAAGTGTAAATGCTCACTCAGAAAATTTAACAATCCCTCTTGTAAGCTAATTAAACCTGGCTCCAGCACAATGCTGCCTATGAGTGTCAGTTTCCTGATCTGTAAAATGGAGATAATCAAGACTAATCCTATGTCGCAGGTCTGTTGTGAGCTTGGTCAATAGAATGTGTGCTCTTTGAGATCAGATAGCTGCTTTTTTTTCGGTCTCTTCCATCGGACTTGGAGGACACCCAGAGGAAGGGCCCAGGAGTTTAGCCCGATGAGAAGAGCCAAGGTTACTGGAGAAGGTTTAGGGAGTTCCACAAAGCGGGAGGGAAATGGGCAAGGAGGGCCACAACTGACAAAAGCTACTGAGCCCTGGCCTAGGCAAGCCTTGGAGGATCTCAAAGGGAGCCAGGGCCTAACCAAGTGGGCCTCAAACGGAGCTCCTAGGAACTCCTGGTAGGAAACTGCTCCTGAACCCATAGGCAGGGCCAAGAAAGAGCGTCAAGAGCAACAATGGTAGCCGTGGGCCCTCACGAGAAGTCAGTCCATCTGAAGGTCACACAAGAAGCACTTATTAAGCACCTTTCATGGACTAGGAGTTGTGCTAAGCCCATGGGATACAGAAAAGGCCAAAAAGCCCATGACTCTAAGGAGCTCATGTCTTAATGGAAGACATAATATGCAAATGACCACACAGCTATAGACAGGGTACCGAAGGCCCAAACGTTCAGAGGGACCGGGAGAGACTCTTCCAGAAGGTAGGACCTGAGGGGAGGGGAAGTCAGAGCATTCCCGGGAAGGGAGACAGCCACTGAGAAGAATGAAGGGTTGGGAGATGACGCCTCCTGGATGCTAAGGAAGGACGACAAGACCTTTGTCACAGGATGGCATATTGGATCGCAATAGGTGGAGGAGAGCAAAGTGCAACAAGGCTGGAAAGGTAGGAGGGATCACATTATAAAGGCCTGGGAAGTGAACATTTTCCCATTTGATCCTAGAGACAAAAGGGAACCACTGGGATTCGTAAAAGGGGGGGGGGACGGGACATGGTCAAACTTTCAGATTTGGAAAACCATCCCAGCCATCGAGTGAAAGAGGGGCTGAGCCTGGAGACAGGCAGACCCACCCCCACCCTTGGCAGCTGTCATGACAATCTAGGCCTGAGGTCAGAGGAGAAAAGGGGGCATGCTCAAGAGATGTTCCACAGGTGCAATGGATCTGGATCTTGGATCTGGATCTTGGATAATGGGTCTGGGGCAGGGAGAGAGAGACACAGGAGTCTAGGATAACTCGTAGGCTGGAAGCCTGAAGCATGGGGAGGATGGGAATATCCTCAATAGTAATGGGGAAGGGACTCCAGAGAGTCAAGGAGGTCGCTGTGTCAGAAAGTAGAGAGGGAGAAAGGAAGAGGGCCCAGGACAGAACCCTGAGGGACAGCTGTGGTTACAGACATGATTTACAAGGGGATCCAGCAAAGGAGACTGAGAGCAAGTGGGTGGGTCCTGAAAACCTAGACAGAAGAGAGCATCCAAGAGGAGGGTACGAGCCACAGAGAGGCCATAGAGAATGGGGATGGAGGAAAGGCCTTTGCATTTGGGAATCTAAGAGATCATGGGTAACTTTGGAGAGAGTGGTTTGGGTGCAAGGGTGAGTTTGGAAAGCAGATAACAAAGGGCTAAGAGACAGCTGAGAGCCTTCTGGAGCTGCCTTGTTGGGGGGGGTTGGCCACAAAGGGCTGAGGAGCTCACCCTCAAGGTGGCTGGACTCAGTCTCTCGCTAGCAGGGCTGCTCTCCAAAGGCCCAATCTCTGACTCGTTGTGTCTATTGCCATGTGGCTCCCTCCACATCCCATGTGCCTCTGTGGGCCTGCTAAGAGAGGTCTAAGGAGCACAGTGGGTACAACAATGAATCTGAATCAGGAAGAGCTGGTTTGAATCCTGCCATTGCAGTAATGGAGGTGCAAAGTGATGAGGGCTCACCCTAGGGTGGTCATGGTGGCACAGGAGAGGCTCTTAAAACTACACTAAGACTTCTGGGACTCTGGGATGAGCTATATTATGAAGGCAGAAATGACAGGCCTTGGTCACAGCGGGAGCTGATTGGGAGGACGGCAGTGACTCAACAGTAATGGGGAAGTTCTTCAGGGAGGGATGAGGGAGCCCTGTGGAGTTTGAGACGCCCCCAAATGAAACTTCCAGCATGGGGTAGGGGAGGTCTCCATGGAAAGCTTTGGGAGTCACCTACCCCATAGGGAGGGGGCAGCTCATTGGGTGACAATGTATTGAGCAGGGGCCAGAGATGCCAGGGGGACCAAAACTTTCCTCTCTACGCCCGCCGGCCTTCTGCACATCCTCTGTATTTTACTTAATGCCTTTTAAAAATGTTTCTGATCTTGTTCCTTGGAAAGGGTCCCTAAGTTTTGAGGAACTACTAAAGAAGCCCATGACACAACAAAGTACAGGGAAAAGAGAAGAGGGCTCAAGGCAGAGCCTTGAAGGACACCCAGACTTAGTCAACGTGACCTAGGAGACAATCTGGGGGTTACAAGAAAGAGCATGAGCAAGAATCCCAGGGGAGAGGGTGCTGGACTGACACCAAAGGAGCCGATGGGCCGGGGAAGATGAGCGCTGAGCGAAAGGCCATCGAGTCTGCCAACAGGGCACCCGCAGGTGACTTTGGAGAGACTTGAGGGCAGCCAGGCCAGAGAGACTTAAGAAGAGAGGAAGAAGGGAGGAAGCAGAGGCACCTAGTGGAGGCGGAAGCATACAGGCCGACAGCTGTTGCAGATGGTTGGACCAAGCGAGGGGGACTTGCCTGTGTCTGGGGACGGATGGGGATAGATAAGAGTGGGGGTGACGGTGGGGCGATCTGCTGAAGGAGAAAGGAGGAGATGGGATCCTGCAGCTGAGGAGCTTTGTCTTGGTGAGGAGAAGGGTCCTCTTTATGTGGGTCAGGGTTTAGGAGGAGCTAAGTGGAGATGTCAGTGATGGCGGGATAAGGAGGTAGAGAGAGGAAGGAGTGTTCAGTGAACAGCTTCAGTTTTTTTCTGGGAGACGAGAAGATGAGGGGTTCCAGGGAGCCACAGAAGGTGTAACAAGAGATAAGAGATTTGGAGCAGTTGCTAAGTCGAGTGGCTTTTCTGTAGTGGGTACCCAGTGAGACACAAGCTGGGGAGCTGCTCTTGAGAGGACTGAGCCAGTTCAGGGCCCTTTTCTACATGAAGAAGCAGCATTTGTTCTCCATGACAACACCCTCACCCGGCCAAAAAGCAGCCACTCCATGCTCTATCCCACAGGCCCAAGGCCTAGCCCCAGCGAGCCACTCAGCAGCCCCAGCTGCATCTCAACAGCCCGGTCTTAGCTAAAAGGTGACACATGCCCATCATGCACCTGGCCAAAAAGCCCCTCATCAACACTCTAGCAAGTGGGCAGCCAGGCTCCCTGCCTCTTGTCACGGGGAGCTCACTACCTCCCCAGACAGTTGGTCCAACTTCCCACTTCATACCAGTTCTAAGAGTTGCAAAAGTACCCCCCCCAATTTCCTCCTAGTTCTTCTGTCCCCTCTAAGATACAGCACAATCAGTGGACTCCCTCTCCTAAAAATATTGGAATCCCTCTAGTATGGCTCCCCTGAGACTCCTTTTCTCACCATTCTGGCTGTCCTCCTCTGGATGTAACCGATGACCTTTGTCAAGTGTGGCCCCTTGGCGAGGTCCAAGAAGGGCAGGGACCATAGAGACCGTGACCTCCCTAGTCCTGGACATCCTGCCTCCTCCTTCGATTCCCAGAATGCACTGCTGGCCCCCAAAAGAGGAAGCTCCAAAGAATTTATAGGCTCACTGGACAAGACCAGGAAAAATGACTCTAAATGGCTCATTGAGGTCAATAGGCCAAGACAACCATCCCCATGACATTTGGGCCAGGACGGGAAAAGAGGTCACGGCGTTCAGGGAAAAGGGTGTCTAAGAGGGCACCCAATGAGGACTCACGACTTAATGTGGGCACGGGGCGGGGGGAGGAATCCTCTTTGAGGCCTTTGGGGGAAGCGAAGTTTGGCATCAGGAGGCCCAGAGCAAGGAGCATCAAAGGCAGGAAGACTGAGAGGCAGCTTCCAGAAGGAAGTTTGGTGACCACACAGGGTCCCTTGCAGGAAAGATACGGGGTTATTTTGGGCCTCAGTCTTCAGGGCGGCTCAGATCAGAGAGGCCATGGCTTTTGTTATCTTATCTAGCGTCCCAGCCTGACTCACTGACCCGAGCATGACAAAGCAAGGCCTTTGCTGTCCATCCTTGCTCCCACCCGGCCCTCACCCCCCACCCCTGACTCTCTGAAGGCTGCGTGAAGGGTCTGTGGGTGTCCCTGCTCCCATCTTTGCCCATCTCTGTGACAGGCTGCTCACCCTCTGGAGCTCCCCCTCCATCGCAGACAGAGCAGAGTGGAAGCTCCCCAAAGGAGCCACTTGTCTTTAGGCCCTCTGAACTCAGCCCACGGGAGCCACCTACCCGGCAGCAGACAGACGGAGCCGGAAAGTGCAGACCCCATGCCTGCCCTGTGGCGATGGAGAATCTCAAGAGGGCCCAAGGCCCTCACTTCCCGGGGATGAGGAAACAGGCCAAGGGAGTCCGGGTTCTCACCGGGCTAAGTGCCGAGAGTTCAGAGTTTTATCTGGGCCATTAGGCCTCCAACTGGAGTCTTATTATTCAAGAGGCCCAGACTAGAAGTGGAAGGGAGCCTGTCAGAGCCCATGGGGCCACCTTAGAGAGGGGGAACTGAGGTCTGAGAGGGGGAAGGGACCTGCAAATCAGGGGAAAAGGTTAGGAAACCTCTGAGCCAACAAAATGGCTGCTGGGAGCTAGTCTGGCCACAGCAGAGATCCTGCATCCCAGACACACGAGTGGGCAGATCAGAGAATCCTCAACTCTCAGAGGGGGCAAGAACCCCTGAGGTCATCTAGTTTAACCCTTACCCAATACCTAAATCCTCTCTTGAGTCCCTCTGATGACAGGGAGCTCACTACCTCATGATATAATCAACATTTGCTTCTACCATCTAAGTCCTGTCTCCTCTCTAATTTCTGTGCTATCCTCCTCAGCTGGAAGGCAATCACAAAGAACCTAAAAGGACATGGGCCTTGCACCCAGGAATCCCCAGGCATTAACCCCACCTCGGGTGCCTTTGGCTAAATCACCTCAAGTCTAAGCTTCCTCATCTGTAAAATGGGGAGAATAATGGGACCCAGATGGCAGAGATGACCTTGAGTGGAAAGTACTTTCTAAGCCTCTGGGGACTGGAAGCACCTGCTTCCTGGTGGGACGGGCATTGGGGGCAGAATTCCATTTTCCCACCCCTAGTTTTTATGGGGATGGGGGCAGGGATCCTGATATAATCCTTCATCTTTTGTTATTTCTGCCATTTCTGAAAGCCACATCATGGTGGTCCCTGAAGGATGAGTGGGACTCGGAACCCTTCTAAGCCTTTGGGCCAACCTGACCGTTTTTCAGAATAAGAAACTGACACCATGGTGGGAGGATGGAAATAGGATCCCTGAAAGGGGCTCGGATACCAGCTACTCTAACTTCCTCATATTACAGAGGAAGAAACTGAGGCTCAGAGTGGGCAAGGGCCCACATAGGGGACCTTCCCTAGGGAGGGGCCTCTGAAGACTGCCCTATTCACTAGCCACAGGGAGAGGCAACAAGGAAAGCACTATGACCCACAGAGCCTCCACTGAGCTGGGCTAGGCCCCTCAGATACCTGTACATCCACATGTACAGCCACGTGTACAGCCATGTGTACATCCCCGTGTACAGCCACATGTCGGGGGGGAAAACTGGAAAAACACCATCAGGTTGCTGTCTCCCCGGGGGAAATGGAAGGTAGATCAGCAGCTTCTCCCCACGGGCAAACACCTGGGGAGAAGCCTCATTGGGTCTCAGGCACAAACTGAGCCACCCAACCTTAATGCCCACCGGCCAGATCTGAACCTGCTGGCCACTGCCAGCCAGCCTGCCCATTACCTCATACTTAAGCAGAAGGGGATCCTGGGAAAGTGAGAATGGCTTGAGACAGAGCAGAGGGGGGAGACACAGAGGCAGGGTGTGGGAGGGGCAAAGAGGAAGGGAGGGAAATAGGGAGAAGGACGACGGCCGGAGAGATGGGGGGAAGAGACAGAGAGAGAAACAGAGGCAAACAGAGAGACAGATATACGCAGAGAAAGACAGAGAGACAGAGACAGAGAGATAGAGAGACAGAGACAGAGAGATAGAGAGACAGAGACAGAGATAGAGACAGACAGAAAGATAGAGAGATAGAGAGACAGAGACAGAGACAGAGAAAGAGAGACAGAGACACACACACATGGGGGGGAGACAGAGACAGAAATGAGAGAGACACACAGAGACAGAGAAAGAAACAGAGATACAGAGAGACAGACAAAAAGAGATACAGATACAGAGACAGAGAGAGACAAAGAAACAGATAGAGAAAGAGACAGACAGAAAGAGATACAGAAATAGAGAGACAGAGACAGAGACAGAAAGAGACGGAGAAGGCTAGAGACATAAAGAGATACACAGACACAAAGAAAAAGACGCAGAGATAGAGAAACAGAGAGAGGGAGGGAGGGCGCACTAGAATTCCCTGTAATCCCAATTTGCTCTGCAAAGGGGGGAAGGAGGCACTGCCTTTGGAGCCGCTGGGGAGGGGGGGCAGGCAGTGCGGAGCAGAGGACAGCCAAAGATGCTCATTTGTCCACTCCTGACACAGGGAATTCCCACCGGTCCCAGAACAATCTCAGCAGCCTCGATTTCATTGGCTCCTGGGGTTCTCGAATCAGTGGGCGCTCTTTACTCTTCTAAGTTGCCAGTCAGAAGACAGCCTCGGCCAAGCAGGGAGGGGGAAGCAACGGGGAAAGATCATTGACTGGGAAAATAATTGTCATCTGGGGAAAAACTGTCACCTGGAGCCCGGGAAGTGATGGGCCCAAAGCAGACGGTGGAGGGCAGATTGGGGAGGGGCCTGCAGGGGGTGAATGTCAGGGGTCCAGGCGGTCTGAGCAGATCCAGCCGACCCGGCTCCACACGCCTCTTCCCACCCAGACTTTTAGGCACACAGTAGGAGGCCCAAAGGTGGGTCGCAGATCCTTATGCCCACTCCTTCCAATGGAGGATATAAACTCCCTGAGGGCAAACCCTGTCTTTAGCCACCCCGACACAGAAACACATCTGGACCTACAGACCACCCACAGTCCACATAGAAACAGGCATTGTGCAGAGCCAGATGGGACTTTGGGGGTCACAGAGGCCAATCCCCTGCCTGATACAAAAGGTCCCTCTATGACATCAACATGTGGTCAACTCTGCTTGAACATTTCTAGCAACAGAGAGCTCATCACCTTGTGAGGCAGACTATGTTTACCAGTGTCACATGTGGCATTCCTCTGGGTTCTACTACCTAGAACTCCCAGGGACCCCTTGGGAGCCGGGGAACCTTTACTCTCCGAGTTGTTTTTTTGCCTTTTTTTTAAATCCCAAGTTCTTAGCACAGTGCCTGGTACATGGTAGGTACTTACTAAACGTTTCTCAATCGATTGCCCGTCTTAGAGTTGGAACCAAACCAATCACCCTTAAAGAACAAGTGAATGATCCTGGCGAAAGGGACGAGTGGCTCAGGAAAGGAGGGGCCGGGGGGTCCAACAGCACCAAAGGTATTCTCGGTCTCCTTTGTGGCGGTTCTGCCAAGGCCGTCCCCATTGTCGGCCCCGGCGAATGCCACATCATCCTCCTAGTCACCTAGCTCTCCACTCCACCCAGTTCTTGACTCCTCGCTCCCTTCCACCCACACAGTCGACCCCTTGCCGGGACCCATTCATTCCCCCTCCCCGATACCCTTCTGATCCAAGTTATCCACCCTCAATTGAGCCGCCATCAGCTCTGCTGGGTGCCTGTTGCAGCCTCTGACCCATTCAGCTGGCCTCCAGGCCCTCGTGCTACAAATCGCTCTCCACTCTGCTGCCAAAGCACAGGCCCGAGTGAGCTTCTCTACCTCCCTCTTTGTTTAGATTAAGATAACAGGCTCCTTACTTTGACATTTCAAACCCTTCCTAACCAATCTTTTCAGGCCAATTACCCAGGATTCCCCTTCACACACTCCAGCCCCAATAGCCCACTGGCTGTTAGCAGCATTGGATATCCCGCTTCTCTCCCTGCCCAGAATGTTTTGTGCTCCTGGCTGTTCCTTGGATCCCCACGGTTTCCTCCAAGGTTCAGTTCAGGTGGTTTTTCCTTCAAGAGGCCTCTCCTGCTTGTTCTTGCTCAATATGCCCACTCCATCACTGCCCAATTATTTTGCCTCTACCCTATATTTGTTTCTCTGTGAACATATTTTGTGTGCTAGTAGAACGGATGTCCTTTAAGAGTAGGGCCTTTCCAGGTCTTGTCTCTGCATTGCCAGCATGTGGTCCAGAACCTGGCACGAAGTGGGGCCTGAATGTGGGACACTTTAGATTTCTAGCTGGCATTATAGTGCCAGCCTAGCTCAGGCAAACATCCCCAGAAGATGGGTGACTGGGTGCAGAGATACCAAGACTGAGCTCAAAAATCCCTATGTTTTAAGTGTTTTCCAGACAGTGAGTGTCCACTGGGCACTTGGTGTGCAATGGCAGTGTTCGATACTTTCCAGGCCGCTTTTCCCAGCTGAGGCCTAAGAGACGTGAGCTTATCATGCTTAGCCCCAGTGGGAACTGGCTCCCAGGGGCCCTGGACACACTTGAACACATTGCCATCAGTGGATCTATGGATCTGGGAGTTCAGCGATGAGTACTTCTGTCAGTGCAGCTCCTGTATGTAGACACGTGCCCGGACCAGAAAAGGAAATGGGCCATTCACGTATTGAGAGTGGAAGCGGATTGAATTGTGGCGTTCGATACAATTAGCATCTGGAAGTGAAAGCAGATGACGGAGGGTCCTTCTCTCTCAAAGAGATCTCCTTTTATTTGGACTCTCCACAAGATATCTTCCATGACACAGGTGAAACCTGCAGCAAACATGAGTCTTCCCTGACAAATACATCTCTTGTGGATATACTTGATGTGCTGCTCCAGTGGAGGCCATCAGGGAATACTGCAGGATTTTAACAGGCGCATGAAAGACATCTTGCTTTTTAAAAAAATAATTTTTATTGATTTTCATTCCCACCTCGATGAAACCCCAACAGACAGCGCCACCATATACAATAATGGGCGAAAAAAGAGGATGACCCGTGAAAATACACATTTCCATTATAGACATTTCATTATTTATTTTAAATATATTTAATAAAATCGGCGCCTTCATTTTGAAGCTGACTTGCTTGTCTCTGGGTGGAAGGGCTGGGTTAAAGGAAGTGCTTTGGTTCACTGACATACCTTTTTGTAATTAACAATAAGCCTGGTAAGAAGTGGGCACATGGCTTGGGAGGTGGTCTTTTCCTCTTAACTGCCTTTTTGGGGGCCAGGTCTGCAGTCTTTTGAAAATCTCTCCTCTCTAAAATATATTGCAACTCACTCATTGACCTTACAGTCATGCTCCCTCCAGGGCAGACTTCTCTCTCTTAGGTGAGGCTTTCTCAACCTGAGCTCTGTTTCCTTCCAAAGCACACCTGAATTCTCATTGGCTTTGACAGGAAAAGCAAGAGAAAGGCCCATTTCATTGCCTGTCCTTCCGGCTCCATCTCTACTGGGGAGGGTTAAGGAGACCTGCTTCTTGAGAAGACCTGACCTAGCTTTCTGCTTCCCTGTGTTCCTTTTATTACTTCTCTCTGTTCTTGTGAAGTGATGACCTTCCATCGGTCTCCTCTTCCTCCGTGTTTTGCACATCAGCTTGTGCTCTAAAGCAACAATGCCTTGGGTTGCTATGTCTGTTTTGTTTAGAGAGCAAATGTTTGCTAGTTGAAGTCAGTTTCTGTGCCCTTTTGGTCTCTTGGTGGTGACTGTTTGATATCAATTTAACTTCTCTTGAGAAATAGTGATAATCTGAGCCAATGTCTTTACTTTCATCCATTTCCCATTTTTCAGAGTCAACAGCTTGTTTAAATAGGTCTGATTGGCCCTGTTACAATTGCAGCCGGAACCTTCTTTTCTATCTGTATCCTTTCTCTTCATTTACTAGTGATTTGGAACTTTATTCTCACCAGTGAGCAGATTGCAAACAGTTTGGTAAGTGAAAATGATTCCCATGCTGCTTCTTGCCACTTCCACAGGGAGTTTCCTTTCAGGGAGAATATCGTCTAGGACTCACCACATCTCTCCCTTGATGATTCTTCATAAAGAAAGATGGCTTCTGAGGTCTCTTCTTCCCAGCTCGAAATCTCTGACACAAGTTATCAAGGTCCCGTGGGTGGGAGGGTTAGAATATGCCTATTAGTGTTTGCCCTCTTTAGTTTCTTAATTGCGAGTCATATTTTCCAATGTAGTTTTCACTCCCCTACCCGCTACCCACCTTTGCACCCAAGTCACTGAAAATTACGGTCAGTATTGCTTTGGTCTCAAGGAGTCGATCAGATTCTGAATCCTTTTTGTCCTTCTCTTCCGTAGGGGGCGGTTTATTGGTTTACCCCCCTTTCATGAGTGCCACAAGGTCCCACAAAAACTACCCACTTGTGAGTAGTTCCATGCCAGTGGACCATCAGCTCTGGTTGGTCCTTCCGAGCTGAAAACATATGGGAAGCCAACTGTCTGCCGTCTGAGGCTGGGCCTAGCCAAGAATGGAAAGGTCCATCCCCAGCAGGCTGCCTACGAAGGAAGGCATTCTTGGGCCACGGTGAGCCACAAAACACAAAAAAGACAAAATGGCTCCTGGACCCACGGTACCCCCTTCTCTTCTCCCAGTGGCAGAAAAAGGAGCAGAGGGACTTCACAAAATGGGTTTTAGACTCTCCGCAAGCGTTCATTTAACTACTGATATGACCAATGGGAAGCCTTTATCTAACAAAGCAGTGAGAAGATATACTCTGAAGGGAACTCAACCAATAGCAATGGCAATGGCAATGGGAATGGAATAATGGAAATAGAAGCGGGGAGCAAAGGGAGTGGTGGCCTCTGGTGCCCCCCATCACCAAGGAACATTGTTTTATGAGCCCCTCGGGCATCCTGCATAGACTAGGGATAATAGGACTACACAAAATCACTATCGGGATAAAGCATCAGCAAGGGAAGACCAAAGCATACCAGTACGAACGGCCTGTAATTAGTCTGTTTCAAGTTGGCTGGCCAGGCACTAAGCTTCTTCCAAAGAATGGGCTCTGACTTGCGTCCTGTGTCCGGGAACGAAGATTGCTGTAAAACAGAGGAAGGAGTTCAGGGGGGGCAACCTGAGCACAAGATGCTCTCTTAGTGGGTCACAAGCCTGCAGTCCCCCTGACAGTTCTACAGCCCAGGTGCTGGGCCCTGCCAAAGAGCCAATGTACTGCCAGGGCAGAACCATGGTGGGGCACCTGAATGCTTTGAAAGCCACCTGGGACCTCACCAGCTTCTGAGTGAAGGCCAGATGGCAACTGCTTGGCGGGGATTTGGGAGCAACATGGGTCCTGACCTTTTGCATCCCTCCCTGAATAGGCAGGCCTGGGATTCTGGCTAGTGGGGGAGCCTCGAGGGGTGTGAGCAAAGATTTGGGATGAGCTGGGCTCTCCTTGTGGCTGGCAGCCTTCTCTGCCTGGCATTCTGGAGGCAGCTTACAAAGACTCTTGGGATCAGCCCCCAGGAGCCAGCTAATCTCTCCTTCCCACTGACTGATGAACTGGGCTCATCAGGAAAGGAGACAGGGCTTACAGGCGAGACACCCAATTTGTTTGGGATTTAAGAGGTCCCCTTTGTGAAAAGCTGCCTTAGGGATAGCCTGCTTTGGCAGGTTCATCCAAGGCCTCTGAGTGCTTTTGTCTGCCATCCTATGAATACCAGCTGGAGAGTCAGCGGCCAGGAGGGTGGAAGCAAAGACCCTTTGCGAAAACGGGTGGAATGGGTGGCAAGCGGGCAGCAGAAGCATGGTGACGGTTACGGAGCCACCAACGGATAGTGAGGGGAAGACAAACTGGGCATTGGGCGACAAGGCTCAAGGCACTCATCAGCAGGGGGCCTGGGAGCTGGAAGAAAGGCCCATTCTGAAAGAGGCAAAAGAAATTAATTCTAGAACGATATGCTCCAGGAGCATCCCATGGTGGCAAGAGCGTTGGCTTGGGCACCTAAGGCCTGGGCCACTTAGCCAGCTGTAAGGTCTCTGCTGAGTCCCTTCCCTCCCCAAGCTTTCAGTTTCTTCCTCTCTTAAATGACCTTTAAAGGGTGGCATCCCCACTCCAAGATCTGATCCTTTGCCCCGCTGAACCTTCCCTCCCTTTCCGCTTATCACAAGGGGCAAGATAGAAGCAGGGCCTGAGAATGGGTACCCGAAAGGGCAAAGGGCAAGTAAGCAAGCAGCAAGAGCCCCTTTTCCCATTGGCTAAAGAGATCTTGAAGCTAACCTGAAGCCCCAGAGCCCATGCACACAGAGCAAGGTGAGGGAACGGACCCAAAGACCTTTGATTCGAGACAGACATTTGGTGCCATCCACATGCATGGCCGTGTATGTTGTATTGGGCTAAAGAGACAACAAGTGCCAGGTTCGCTCTCAAAGAGATGACATCCGATAAGGCAAGGCCAAGCACGTCGCAAGGGAGGGGAGAGTAGTTCAAAAGGAGAACCTGGCGAAGGGGTCGGGCCAAGTGTGGAGGGAGCAGATGCTTCGCTGGGGAGGACCGGGGAAGGCTGCCCCCCTGAGCTGGGCCTGGGAGGCAGACAAGGTTGTTGAGTGGTAAAGGCCCTTGCCACTGAGGGAGCAACTTGACGGGAGAATACATCTAACCCTCACTTTTACAGATGGGGAGACCGAGCCCCAGAGAGGCCAAGCGTCCTGTCAACATCACCCGTGTAATCATAGGCGGAAGGATATGGACTTGGATCCTCTCAGGCCACCCACACCTCTTCCTCTATCCCTTTGGGGGGGACTCCAGAGGTCAAGTACTTCGAGGAGAGTCGAGTGAAATAAAGCTGCAGGTCTGGGTATCTTACTGTAGAGGGGTTAGGGACCCTGGGGAAGGTCGACTTGGGAAGATCCATTTGGTGGCCACATGAAGGCCTGCTGGGGGCAGGGAGACCTTAGTGGGTGCCCAGGCCAAGCTATGGATGGCAAAGTCCTTCCCTGGGCTCATGGTGGGGTGAGTTACAAGGAGAGAATGTGTGTGTGAGGCCCAACAAGATGGCGGGGAAGCCTGGGATGGAGATGGCTCGGTGACTCAAAACCTGCAGGAAAATGGAGCTGCTTTAATTAGCCCAATAGCAGCCATTTTCTAAGCATCTGCTGAGTGCTGAGGGCTGGGCTGCACTCACTGCCTGGGCCACAAAGCAGGAGAGGCCATTGGGGTCGAGCTGGGGACTTGGCCCTGGCTCTTGGGGGAAATCCTGGCAGCAGAGCTCTGGATTTGGAGGTCACCCGCCCAGAAGTGAATCCAGGAGAGGGGATGGACCCAGGCAGTGAATGGAGCGGGGCGAACATGGAGGAGGAGAACAAACAAGCTGGTTTGGGAAGAAAAAGGTCATTGTTGAGGAGGCAGTTCTGGAGGAGCGGGGGGCTGGGGGGCTCACAAGCAGATGGCAAGAGGTTAAGGAGTAGAGCCAGCAAGGAAAGTCTCCCTACAAGTTGAGCCACCAAAGGGAAGAGAGATACAGAACAAAGACTGGGATCAAGTAGAGAGCAGAGTAACTGGCGCTGGCTTTAGGCTAAGGGGGCCCTTCCCGGATTCCCATCTGACCTCTCCCAAGTCAGCCAGCCTTCTTGCCTCTGATATGTCCCACCCCAAAATGAGCGCAGTGGCCCTTGCAGTGGCCACCCTCCACCCCTGCAGCAGCATCAAGCCCAGCCTTGGAGTCGGGCCCCGCTGACGCCACCCAGCCTGGCTGCGTCCCAAGCACCTGCTGGCCACTGGGGGTTTGTATTTCTTTAAACCTTGCTCTAACTCATTGATTTGTTTTACATTCAGGGTTCTTTAGTTCACCTTAAACAGCAAGCATAGATTTTGAAAAGTGTCAACTGAATTTGGGGTCAAGCAAGCACAGCTCTTAGGAGTCCGGATGCTCAGACGTCAAGGCCACGATGAAGGCCAGGACCCTCCCGCTCCCTGTCCTGAGCAATAGCCTCTAAGCAGCCATGTAATATCCGAGGGGCAAGAACGGCTGCAGCCTACATCCAATGGGTCGTTAGACTCAAAAACTCAAACACCGGGAAGTGGGGGTCAAACTTGAGGCCGTTTGCCCTTCCCAGATGCAGGCTGCCAGCCCTGCAAACTCCCATGGCCCTTGCTTCTGGGGCCTCTTCAGCTGCTCCCGTGCCTTCCCCCCTTGCTCCACTCTGACAAAGCCCACTTCTGTGGCTGTCCCTCCTTTCACCTGTGTAACCCTTTAGGGATTTGGATGGTTGGAATGGCCCTCAAGGTCAACTAGTCCATCCCCCTGCCCACGGGGCTGGAGAAATTTCCATGCTGAGGCGCTAATGACAAGGAAGGCACTTGCTACCCTGTCTCTCTCTTCTTTCTGGCCAGGAGGGGCTCGAGGTAGGTTTTGCTGGTGGGAGATCACAGGAGACCTTGAACTGGAGACTTGTCCCCATTTCTCCCCGGGGCTACCATTTAGGGGAAGGAAGCTGCCATGTGCACCAAGGACACACACGCCAGGGGCGACCTGGTAATTACAGAGGCAGGGGTAGCTGGCAATCTCCTCAACATTTTAAATAGTTTTCTAGAGGGGTGGCCAGGTCCAACCAATCAGGACTATCGATGATCCTGGCCACGGCACCCCGCCCCCCGCCACCAGCACAGCAGGGGAGATCCAACATGCCTGTGAACCACCTGCTTATTTTTAGCCCCGGAGGACCCAATTTACATGATAGAAACTGAGCAGAATGAACCCCAAACCTCACAGATTGTTCTGTAACTTCCTCTCTGCCTCCAGGACACCCAGCCCCAGCTTCCCATTGGACCACGTTGACTTTCCTAAGAGTCCTTCATGGCCAAGGTCCAGGATGACCCTGTTGCCTTTTGATGGCATGAGATGCAAAGGGGTCTATATATTCATCCCCCAGATTGAGCTATCCTGCATCACCCCTGGAGCCAGAAGGACCTCAGAGGGCACCGAGTCAGAATCAGAATAGGATTGGAAGGGGAAAGTACAACTCCTTCATTTTGCAGAAAAGGAAACTGAGGCACTGAGCCATTTGCCCGGGGTTAAGTATCAGAGGAGAATTCAAAGTCAGATCTAACTGATTCCACATGCCCATCTTTTCCTGTTCCATGTGGAGGTCCCTTTAGGCACAGAAGGGTGAGGGCACTTCAGTAGGGTGGCAGTGCTGGGAAGCTTTTTCAACTGCCATCCTATGATCCCCACCCCCAGTCACACAGAAAGAAAGTGTCGAAGGCAAAATTTGAACCCAGGACCCAGGACCCTTGGATCCAAATCAAGTTCTTTTCCCCCAATAACCCTTCCTTCTCCTCCAGAGGTCTGAGTCAATAAGCGCCTGTTTAGTAAGTGGCCACTGTGGACAGTCGGGCCTCCAGTTCCCAAGGGACCGCCATCGGCTTCTGGGGCACACCCACGGGCACAATGGCGCCCCTGCCAGCAGCACGAGGACAGAAAAGACAACTGGAGGTGGCCCGAGCCCCGCTGTGGCTTCGCCTCCATTGTCCCCCTCAAGTTTTACTTACAACCAAGGCCTTGGGACGAAGGGAATGAGAAATGTACCGGAGGGGGGGCGGCGCAGAAACGGAAGTGACTTCCCTGAACAGGTACCAGGGAAGCACAGGGACTGAAATTCAGGGCTCCTGAGGCCAGGCCAGTGAGCTTCCTATCAGGTGATTCAACAAGCTCCCGGCTTCCACGGGATGCCAGGGTTCCCAAGCCTCTCCCCAGTGTGGCAGGCAATGCTACCAGTAAGGTCTCCATTTTACTGAGGAGGAAATTCAGGCACAGAGAAGCTCAAGGGCCTATGGGGAACCAGCCAGGTGGTGATGGGGACCAGCTTTCCATCCTACACCAGTCCCCCCCACCCTGCCGGGCCCTTTCTCAATCATCAGGGGAAGAGAAAGAAAGGACGACGCAAGGGAGCTGTGGGTGAATCCTGGCTAGGCCTGGAATTAGCTCACTCCCTGTTTGTCTCTTTTTATACACACATTCTCTCTCTATCTCTGTGTCTGTCTTTGTCTCTCCCTCATCTCTCCTTCCTCCTTGCCTCCTCTCTCCTTCTCTCCTCTCCTCTCCTCTCCTCTCCCCTCCCCTCCCCTTTCCTCCCCTCTCTTCCCTTCCCTTCTCCTCTCCTCTCCTCTCCTCTCCTCTCTCCATCTCTCATGTTGTCTTTCTGTCTCCATCTCCCTCTTGTCTCCCTCCCTCCTGTTTCTCTCCCTCTTAGTTCTCTTTCTTGTTTTTCTCTTCTCTCTCTTTTGTTTTTCTCTTCTCTCTCTCTCTCTCTTGTTTCTCTCTCTCAGTTCTCTTGTTTTCTTTCTTTCTCTCTTTCTCTTGTTGTTCTTTCTCTTTCTTGTTTCTCCCTATGTCATTTCTCTCTCTTGTTTCTCTCTCTCTTGGTTTTCTCTCTCTTGTTTTTTTTTTTCTCTCTCTCTCTTGTTTCTCCCTCTCTCATTTCTCTCTAATTTCTCTCTCTCTTTTCTCTCTCATTTCTCTCTCTCTAATTTCTCTCTCTTTTCTCTCTCATTTCTCTCATTTCTCTCTCTTGTTTTTCTCTCATTTCTCTCTCTCTTGTTGTTCTCTTTCTCTCTTGTTTCTCCCTCTCTCATTTTTCTCTCTCTTGTTTTTCTCTCTCATTTCTCTCTTGTTTCCCTGTCTTGGCTCTCTCTTTCTCTCTTTTGTCTCTCTTGTTTGTTTCTCTCTTGCTCTCTTGCTCTCTTGTTCTCTCTCTCTCTCTCTCTTGTTTTTTTCTCTCTCTCTTGTTTGTCTCTCTCTCTCTTGTTTGTCTCTCTTTCTTGTTTGTCTTTTCTCTTGTATCTCTCTTGTTTCTCTCTTGTTTGTCTTTTTCTCATTTCTATTTCTTTCTTGTTTCTCTTTCTCTCTTGTTTTTCTCTCTCATTTCTCTCTTGCTTCTCTCTCATTTGTCTCTGTTTCTTTTTCCTCTCTTGTTTTTTTCTCTCTCTCTTGTTTCTCTCTCTCATTTTTCTTTCTCATTTCTTCTCTTTCTTTCTTGTTTTTCCTCTCTCATTTCTGTCTCTTTCTTGAAGCTCTTTTTTGTCTCCCTCTTTCTCTCTTGTTTGTCTTTCTCTTTCTCTCTTGTTTCCCTCTCTTTTTTTTTCTCTCTCTCTCTCTCTTGTTTCTCTCTCCCCTTCTCTTCTCTCTCTCTTGTTTGTTTCTTTCTCTCATTTTTCTCTCTCTCTCTCTTATTTCTCTCTCTCTCTCTCATTTCCCTCTCTTTTTTTTTCTCTCTCTCTCTCTCTTGTTTCTCTCTCCCCTTCTCTTCTCTCTCTCTTGTTTGTTTCTTTCTCTCATTTTTCTCTCTCTCTCTCTTGTTTCTTTCTCGTTTCTCTCTCATTTTTCACTCTCTCATTTTCACTGTCATTTGTCTCTCCCTCTTGTTTTTTTCTCTGTCTTGTTCTCTCTCTCTCTTTTGTCTCTTTCTCTCTTGTTTTTCTCTCTCATTTTCTCTCTCTTTTCTATCTCTCATTTTTCTATCTCTTGTTTTTTCTCTCTTTTTCTCTTTCATTTTTCTCTCTTTTGTTTTTTTTTCTCTCTCTGTTTTTTCCTCTCTTGTTTTTTCTTTTTCTCTCTCTGTTTTTTTCCTCTTTCTTTCTCTCATTTTTCTCTCTCTCTTGTTTTTTCCTTTCTCTCATTTTTCTCTCTCGTTTCTCTTTCTTTCTTTCTCTTGTTTTTCCTCTCCCTCTCTTGTTTCTCTCCCTTTTGTTTTCTCTCTCTCTCCCTCATTTTTCTCTTTTTTCTCTCCCTCTTGTTTTTTCTGCTCTCTCTCTCTCGTTTTTCTCTCTTTCTTGTTTTTCTCTCTCCTGTTTTTCTCTCTCCCTCATCTCTCTCTCTCTCTCTAATTTTCCCTCTCCCCTCCCTCTTCTCTGTCTCCCCTGTCTCTACCTCCTCTCCTTCTCTCTCTCCTTTTCTCCCTCTCTCTCTTTTCCTCTCATTCTCTTTCTCCCCTCTGTCCTCTTTCTCTTTTCTCTTCCCTCTCTTTTCTCTTTATTCTCTCTCTCTTCCCTTTCTTTTCTCTTCCCTCTTTTTTCTCCCTCTTTCCTCTCTCTTTTTTTCTCTCTCTCTTTTCTCTTGATTCTCTCTCTTCCCTTTCTTCTCCCTCTCTCTTCTCTCTATCTCTGTTCTCTCTCTCTGTTCTCTCTTTTCTCTCTTTGTTCCCTCTCTCTTCTCTCTCTCTGTTTTCTCTTCTCTATCTCCTGTCTCTTTTCTCTCTCTGTTGTCTCTCTTCTCTATCTCCTGTCTCTCTTCTCTTTCTCTTCTCTCTCTTCGCTATATCTTCTCTCTCTTCTCTCTTCTCTATCTCCTGTCTCCCTTTTCTTTCTCTGTTCTCTCTCTCTTCTCTATGTCCTGTCTCTCTTTTCTCTCTCTCTTCTCTATCTCCTCTCTTTTCTTTGCCCCCTCTGTCTTCTCTATCTCCCCTCTCTCTTTTCTCTTTCCTCTTTCTCGTTTCTCTTTCCTCTCTCTCCTCTCTCTCTCTTCTCTGTCTCTGTCTCTCTCTCTCTCACACACACACACATACACGCACACACACACATATAAAAGCAGGCACACACAAAAGCAGGCACACATCCCCACATACAGGTGTGCAGTTCAGCACCCCTGCATGGGGCTTTCTCTGCCCCCCCCGCCCTACATTGAGCTCAGCTTCCCTCCCCCATCAGCAGTAGGCAGGGTGGGTGAGTGAATAGGAGGAGGGGAGGACGGGGTATGCCCGGTGGGAGAGAGTGCTTGAGAGGTGGGCGAGGGCAGCAGAATAGGTGGGGGGAGGGGGGTTGCCAGCCAGTGAGGCCTGGAGAGTGCTGGTAATCACAGGGCAGCTCCCTGGCCTAGAATAAAACCCCAAATTATGTGGCACTTTTCTCCGGAGGAGTCCGTGCACTCTGCACACTCTGCCTCGCTTCTCCTTTCGCGGAGGCTGCAGAGCCAAAAAGGGGGCAGGTGCCATTACCCAAGCTCCCCCGAGCAGGGCGGCTGCCCTCACCCACCCCATCCCCAAGCCTGAGCTCCAAAGACGGGCACAGAAGAGATGGCATGCCGGCCTCCCCCAGGTGCCCAGCCCACCCTGGGTGCCCTCTGGGCTCGGGTTACCTCTGATGGCTCTTGCTGGCTCCCTTTAAGGAGCTTTAAAAACCTGGGAGCCGCCATCCCCACAAGAGGCACCTCAGGTCTCAGTCCTTTCCAGCTCCCAGGGGGAAGGCCTGAATCGGAGGAGCCCAGAGTCCGAAGGCCAGTACCCCGCTGCTCCAAGTCGAGCTCCCAGCTCCCCAGAAAAGGAGACTGCTTCTGCCTCCCCCCTCCACAAGGAATCCTCCAGTGGCTCTCAACCAAGACCTGCCCTTGGGCCTTGCTGGAAGGAACTCATTGTTGGCCAGAACATTCAAACCCAGAACCTGCGGTCCCTCTAGTGCAGCCCCTGGGCTCTGGGTGTTCTGCCCTGTGGGACCAAGCAGGACTCCCACAATCGGGTCAGCTCCTCAGGCTAAATGCCCTTGCCACTCCCCTGATGTTCGGATAACTGGCTTCGAGCTCCCTCACCGGGTGCCCCCCCCCCAAGTTTGGACAGCCAGCAGCTTCTCCCTCAAGTGCTGTGCCCACCATTGAGGGAGCTGGCTCTCGGGAAGGGGCCCCGCAGCCACGCGGGTCCTCTAGGAACTTACAGTCTAGCGTGGAATTACTTCTCGGCCAGTCCTCGGCCCTGGGCTTGGTCTCGGACCCTGGGCCCGGTCTTTGGCCCTTGGCCCTGACCCGATTTGACTTTCGAACCAAAGACAACCCTTTGCATGGAGCCCCGGCAAATCCCCTGCTCTCCAGCTCTTGCTGTCCTACCTTGTCCTTTCACTCAGCAGCGAAGGCAAGGAAGTCCATTGGTGACCCATTTAATCATTCCTTATTTTCTTGGCCTGTCTCCCGCAGTGGAGCTCCTGGGGGGGGGGAGTGGGGGGGGCGGGGGCAGCTGGAACCCAAACACCCAATTATCTTTCTCATCCAAAGAGGGCTTCCCTCTGGAGCTGAGGCTACATACAATTCAGGGCTCTGCATCTGGTGGGGGGGGGGGATGGCCAACCTCCTCTCCCCCCACCCCATCCCCCCCCTTAGCTTCTCTAGGGCAATGCAGCTCCTAAGGGGGAGGGCAGGGCTGGCAGGGCTGTTTCATTTTGGAAGCACAGGCTAGGGGATGTATATTGCACGTGCATGTGAAGGAGCAGACACTTGGTGGGGGAACTCCCACCATGGAGGTGGACTGTCAGTGGCTCCCAGGAAGTTGCCTGGTTCTTAGAGAAATGACTTACTCAAGGTCACACAGCTAAGTATTTATCAAAGAGAGGATGGAGAGGCAGGGCTTTCTCACTCCGAGCCTGATCCAACTGGTTTCCTGTGGCTCACTTTCCCGGCCTCTGGGTCTCTAACTCCACCAAAGTCTTTCTTGCTTGTGGAGGTGACTTGGGAGCCCGGCAGCTTCTACCAAGATCAAAGGGCCTTGAGGGTTGTTCCAGGGCCCGGCTCAGCTAAGCTTCCTAGTGGACCAAGGGCACCCTATGGGTCCTCGTCAGTTTCTCAAGGAATTAAACACTGGGCTTTTGGGAGAAGAAGGGCTGCAATCTGCATGGGTAAAGGATATAACCTCCTTGCCCCAAAGGAGTCTGGGTCTAGCTACTACAACAGAGCAGAGAATTCACTTTGTTCAACAGTGTACAAGACAGAAAATCAGGAGCTGTGCACACCTACCACCACCCCAGCATTCCTACCCCATGGTGGTCTGTATTAAGATTGGGGCCCAAATGCTGCCATTTGTAAATGGCTCTTTATCAACACCTTCTACCCTGATCTCTGCCCCTGTGCAAAGAGACCAAAGCCTAAGCAGGCACCCATTGGGCAGCACCAAAGCCTGGAGCTGACCTGCCAGTGGGGGCGGGGAGAGGGCCATGCAGGTGGCCACCCTGCAGATATGCTGGAGCCCAAGTGCTCTCTCTCACACTCACACCGGGAGGCCCGGCCTCTTCCCACGGGGGGGTGGGGGGTGGGGGGGGGGTGGGAATCACAGGAAATGACAAGCCCCTCCAGGGAGGTAACTCAACCCCATCAGCAGCAACCTGATTTCTAGGAATAGCATCTTCTATTACATCCCAGAGCATGCTGGGGGAACAGTTGGCACCGTGAACCGTGATTCAGCCTATCACCCAGGGATGCCGGCGGGGGAGCGGGCTGAAGCACCTTGGGGCTCTGGCCGAGCCTCATTGATACAGACAGGGAAATCGCTTGATGAGAGGTAGCCCTCTTACCCATGGGGATCTGCAGGAGCTGTAGGCCTTGACCCCCCTCCCCGAAACCCACAGGCTGCAAGGGCCCAACCTCTTCCCCCTCCCAGCACTGGGGGATTAAGCCCTGGCATGTCAGAGACGCTGTTCAGGTTTTTCGTGCTGCTGCTATATTTACGCAGAAAAGCCACAAATAGTCCCCCAAATGGGATTTATGGGGGGGTTAGTGCCAAGAACAATGAAATAAATTACGTCCCACATAGAGGACATTAGCCACCCAGCAATGGCAGCAATGTATCTCACGTTTTGACGTGTGCAGTAAGACACTTGGGGGAAACGCCGCAGGGGAGGGCCTTGATGGTGCCTTCCACGTCTACCAGAGCTGGGGGGGGGGAGGGTGGGGGTCACTGAAAAGTGGGATTTGTGCATAATTATGACTGAAGAGACAACATTCTATATCATGGCTCCGAGACCCACAGATCATGGAGCTGGATCCGTAATCATGGGAAATATGTTAGGCAGAGACAAGGTATTTACTGTTGGAGATGCTGAGGGATAGGGAGGGAGGGAGGACAGAAGGGAGAGAAGAAAGGGAGGAGGGAGGGAGGAAAGGGAGGAGCAAAGGAGAGAGGAAAGGGAGGAGGGAGGGAGGGAGGAAAGGGAGGAGCAAGGGAGAGAGGAAAGGGAAAGGGAGGGAGGGAGGGAGGAAAAGGAAAGGAAGGAAGGGAGGAAAGGGAAAGGGAGGGAGAGAGGAAAGGGAAAGGGAGGGAAAGAGGAAAGGGAGGAGCAAGGGAGGGAGGAAAGGGAGGAGCAAGGGAGAAAAGAAAGGGAAAGGGAGGGAGGGAGGAAAAGGAAAGGAAGGAAGGGAGAAAAGGGAAAGGGAGGGAGGGAGGAAAGGGAAAGGGAGGGAGAGAGGAAAGGGAAAGGGAAGGAAGAAAGGGAAAGGGAGGTAGGTAGGAAAGGGAGGTAGGTAGGAAAGAGAGAAGCAAGGGAGAGAAGAAAGGGAGGAGCAAGGGAGAGAAGAAAGGGAGGAGCAAGGGAGAGAGGAAAGGAAAAGGGAGGGAGGAAGGAAAGGGAAAGGGAGGGAGGGAGGAAAAGGAAAGGAAGGAAGGGAGAAAAGGGAAAGGGAGGGAGGGAGGAAAGGGAAAGGGAGGGAGAGAGGAAAGGGAAAGGGAAGGAAGAAAGGGAAAGGGAGGTAGGTAGGAAAGGGAGGTAGGTAGGAAAGAGAGAAGCAAGGGAGAGAAGAAAGGGAGGAGCAAGGGAGAGAGGAAAGGAAAAGGGAGGGAGGAAGGAAAGGGAAAGGGAGGGAGGGAGGAAAGGGAAGAATGGAGGAAAGAGAGGGAGGGAGGAAAGGGAAAGGGAAGGAAGAAAGGGAAAGGGAAGAAGAGAATAAAGGGAAAGGGAGGAGCAAGGGAGAGTGGAAAGGGAAAGGGAGGGAGGGAGGAAAAGGAAAGGGAGGAAGGGAAGAAAGGGAAAGGGAAGGAAGGGGGAAAAGGGAGGGAGAAAGGAAAGGGAAAGGGAGGGAGGAAGAGAGAGAAGGGAGGAAAGAGGGCAAAGGGAGGGAGAGCAAAGAGGGAGAGAGGGAGACAGAGAAGAGAGGAAGAAAGAAAGGGAGGATCAGAGAGACAGAGAGGGTTAGAGAACACACACAGAGGGAAAGAGAGAGGGAGGGAAGGAGAGCATTACAAGAAGTCGCCTCTACCCCCACACTCACACACAATACAGACTCACTTTCACACACACTCCCGTTCATGCTCACACTATCCAGATTTACACACACACACTCTACAGATGAACTCCTCAACACTACATATACACACACACACACACACACACACACACCAAATCCAACACAGATTGACTGACACACAAATTCTTCCACACTATCCAGACTGACTCCCAGTCTCCCACTCTCCAGACTCGCACACATACATTCATTCCCATATACTGGTATACTAGACTCACCTACTGTACAGCTTCATGCACACTCACACACACACCATACAAATGCCCACTCCCTCTCTGACTCACATATATGCACCCCCCACCAAAAACACACACACTCACCCCTTCCCCCCTCTCATTTTTCTGCCTCTCTCTCATACACACGGGCACACACACGCACAAAGTTTGAACTTGTGATTGCAGCCATGTTGGGAACTCCCAGTGTGAAAATGCCCTCATCAAGTACAGATGGGCAGCTCACCTGTGTCTTGGGCTCACCCTGGTGAGCTCAAAGAAAGTGCCACAGGGAGGGCCTGCGCTCCCCTCCCCCATAACGCCAGCCCCTCCTTGCCAACGCTCTCCTCGCCCTAAGGGTGGCCCTGGCCTTGCTCTGGAACCTCATGCCAGGTGCCTCTCCGAGAACCCCCTAACCCGAGCAACCCCTGAAGCTCTGCTCACCCTGTCCCCTCCCCGCAAACCCATCTGTTTGGCAGAATGGCATCTTGGTGAGCTCGGGGGCTTCAAATCATTAAGCTTTGCCATCAGCAAATTGATAGAAGAAACCTCCACAGTTTGGGGCCCAAGCCTCGGGTAAAGTTTTCACTCGGCTCTGTATTAGTTGTGTGCCCTTGGGCCGGTCCTTTCTCTGCTCCCCCCAAGGTTCCAACCGCTGCACCCTCCCCCCAAGGGCTTAGCTGGACGACATGGGACCCCATCTGTCTGTGGAGAGAGAGGGGCGATGCTGGCTTCAGCTAGCACTGCCCTCAACGGGCTCCTAGTCCCTGGCAGTGAGGCCGGGGTGTGGGCCCTTCTGACAGGGCCCAGAGAAGCTGAGGTTTGGCTCAGCCATCCTTCTCTACTCCAACTTCAGAACAGACAGATGGATGTGCACTTGGCATTACCTTCCCAGCGTCCTCCAGGCTGCACATCCCGACAGATCTGGCCCACTCCCAATGAGCCCGGCCCAACCAGGGACAGCAGGAGCTGGGCAACCCTTTAGAAAGCCACGGCACTGTGAAGTCTCCTAAGAATGAGTGGCCTCTAAGTCCCCTTAAAAGGCTGAGCCACACACAATGCCATCCTCCCACACAGAAACATTACTGCCCAGGGATGGTGGCGCACAGGCTGGCAAAAGGAAACGTATCCATCCATACACGGCGCCACAGAAGCTGGGGGCTTGGCACAGGGGCGTGGCGAGGTGGCTTACAACAGGCCCCTTTCCACTTTCCTCTTGCTCAATCAACATCCCTGTGGCTGCTAAAAGATGCAAAGCCAGAGGTACCAGTTGGGATACCCAACTGTATTCCCTCTAACAGCCACTGGCAGAGAATTACTGTTGGGCTCTGCCATGCAGAGGGAGTGGGTTGGGTCTTTAGATGGAAGAAGAGTGTCGCTGGGGGAAATGATTCGCCCAAGACCACACAGATAGCAAATGGAAAGCTGGGATCCAAACCCAGGCCCTTTGTTTTCAAGCTAGGTGCTCTTTCCCAGGATGAGACTATCCCATCATTCCCTTGCTCTAGTGCATAGGATAGCATGCTTACAGTTGGAAGACACAGCTTTCAATCCTGCATCAGGTACTCACTGTTAGGATCCTGGGGAGCTTGCCTTGTTATAGCCTCAATTTCCTCAAAGGTATAACAGTACTCCCTTCCCAGCAGGACAGAGGGAAGCACAATGTAAGAGGGAAACACTTCTTCCAGTGACTGTTTTGTCCTTCCATTCTAAAGCCACCTCCAGCCGCACCATTCTCCAATCCGCTCTCTGCTCCACGCAACTGCCAAACCAGAGCTCTAACTATATCTTGTGCTTGCTCAGGGCCCTTCTGCATCTCCCTATGGTCTTCTAAAATGCAAACTCCTCCAGGAGGCGTTTCAAGTCCTTCATAATTGACTCTCATCAGTCTTGAATTGCTGGGTCTCACATTACTCCCCATCACATACTCCAGCCACAGATGGGGATGGCTGCAGATCCCCCAACACCCAGACCATCGCACACCTCTGCGATTTTGCAGTCTTCCGTGCCTAGAATGTTCTCCCTTCTTACCTCTACCTCTTGGAACTTCAAGCTTCGGCTCAAATGTGTTGCCACCCCTGCCAAAGGACTGCCTGGCCTGGTCTTCCCACCAACCCTAGCAAAATAATTTTGTATAATATATTTATCTCTAAGCAATTTGGATCTATCCCCAAACTGTCCATACTCTTTGGTCTCACTACTGGGCCTGTATCCTAAAGAGATCATAAAGGAGGGAAAGGGAGGGACCCACGTGTGCAAAAATGTTTGTGGCAGCTATTTACAATAGCAAAGAATTAGAAATGGGGTACATGTCCTTAAACTGCAGAATGAGCAAGTTATGGTATATGAAAGTAATGAAACATTATTGTTCTATAAGAAATGAACACATACATTTCACAAAAGCCTGGAGAGACTCACATGAACTGATATAGAGGGAAGTGAGTAGAACTGGGAGATCATTGTATACAGCAACAGCAAGATTATATGATGATCAATTCTGATGGACCTGGCTCTCCTCAACAAGGAGATGATTCAAGGAAATTCTGATAGATTTATGATGGAAAGAGCCATCCCCATCCAGAGAAAGACTGAATGGGGAACAAAGCAGAGGATTTTCATCTTCTTGATTGTTTTTGCTTGTTTCATCCTACCAAAATTTGTGGGATGCAGCTAACGTGGTAATAAAGGGAAATTTTATATCTTTAGAGGCTTACTTGAATAAAATAGAGAAAGTGAAAATCAATGAATTGGGATTGCAAATTAAAAAGCTAGAAAAAGACCAAATTAAAAACCCCCAACCAAATACTAAACTTAAAATTCTAAAATTAAAAAGAGAAATTAATAATACTGAAAGTAAAAAAAAATACTATTGAACTAATAAATAAAACTAAGAGTTGGTTTTATGAAAAAACCAATAAAATAGATAAACCTTTGGTAAATCTGATTACTAAAAGGAGAGAGGTAAATCAAATTGTTAGTCTTAAAAATGAAAAGGGGGAACTTTCCACCAATGAAGAGGAAATTAGAGAAACAATGAGTTACTTTGCCCAACTTTATGCCAATAAATTTGATAACTTAAGTGAAATGGAGGACTACCTCCAAAAATATAGGCTTACCAGATTAACAGAAGAGGAAGTAAATTGCTTAAATAGTCCCATTTCAGAAAAAGAAATAGAACAAGCTATTAATCAACTCCCTAAGAAAAAATCTCCAGGATTTACATGTGAATTCTACTAAATATTCAAAGAACAATGCTATATAAATGCTATATAAACTATATGCTATATAAACTATTTGAAAAATAGGGAATGAAGGAGTCCTACCAAATTCCTTTTATGACACAGATATGGTACTGATACCTAAACCAGGTAGGTTGAAAATGGAGAAAGAAAACTATAGACTAATCTCCCTAATGAATACTGATGCTAAAATCTTAAATAAGATATTAGCAAAAAGACTAGAGAAAATCATCCCCAGGATAATACACCATGATCAAGTAGGATTTATACCAGGAATGCAGGGCTGGTTTAATATTAGGAAAACTATCAGTATAATTGGCCATATTAATAACCAAATTAACAAAAAACCGTATGATCATCTCAATAGATGTAGAAAAAGCATTTGATAAAATCCAACATCCATTCCTATTTAAAACACTTGAGAGTATAGGAATAAATGGACTATTCCTTAAAATAATCAGTAGCATCTATTTAAAACTATCAGTAAGCATCATATGTAATGGGGATAAACTGCAACCATTCCCAATAAGATCAGGAGTGAAACAAGGTTGCCCACCATCATCATTACTATTCAATATTGTATTAGAAATGCTAGCTTTGGCAATAAGAGTGGAGAAAAAGATTAAAGGAATTAGAGTAGTTAATGAGGAAACCAAATTATCACTCTTTGGTGATGATATGATGGTGTACTTAGAGAACCCCAAAGACTTTACTAAAAAGCTATAAAAATAATCCACACCTTTAACAAAGTTTCAGGATACAAAATAAACCCACATAAATCATCAGCATTCTTATATGTCACTAACAAAATCCAACAGAGTTCCAAAGAGAAATTCCATTCAAAATAACTACTGATAGTAGAAAATATTTAGGAATCTATATGCCAGAGGAAAGTCAGAAACTATATGAGCAAAACTACAAAACACTTTCCACACAAGTTAAGTCTGATCTAACCAATTGGAAAAATGTTAAATGTTCTTGGATAGGGCGAGCAAATATAATAAAGATGACAATACTTCCTAAACTGATCTATTTATTTAGCGCTATACCAATCAGACTCCCAACAAACTATTTTAATGCCCTAGAAAAAAATAACAACAAAGTTCATATGGAAAAACAAAAGGTCAAGCATTTCAAGGGAATTAATGAAAAAAAAATCTAATCTAGCTGTACCAGATCTAAAATTATATTATAAAGTAGCGGTTACCAAAACCATTTGGTATTGGCTAAGAAAGAGAGTAGTTGATCAGTGGAATAGGTTAGGTCCAAAGGACAAAATAATCAATAACTTTAATAATCTAGTGTTTGACAAACCCAAGGACCCCAGCTTTTGGGATAAGAACTCAATGTTTAACAAAAATTGCTGGGAAGATTGGAAATTAATATGGCAGAAACTAGACATTGACCCACACTTAACACTGTACACCAAAATCAGGTCAAAATGGATTTATGATCTAGGCATAAAGAATGAGATTATAAATAAATTAGAGGAACATAAGATAGTTTACTTCTCGGACCTGTGGAAGAGGAATGAATTTATGTCCAAAGAAGAACTAGAGGTCATTATTGATCACAAAGTAGAAAACTTTGATTATATCAAATTGAAAAGTTTCTGTACAAACAAAACTAATGTACATAAGATTAGAAGGGAAACAATAAACTGGGAAAACATTTTTACAGTCAAAGGTTCCGATAAAGGCCTCATTTCCAAAATATATAGAAGAATTGACTCTAATTTATAAGAAATTGAGCCATTCTCCAATTGATAAATGATCAAAGGATATGAACAGACAATTCTCAGATGAAGAAATTGAAACTATTTCTAGCCATATGAAAAGATGCTCTAAGTCATTATTAATCAGAGAAATGCAAATTAAGACAACTCTGAGATACCACTACACACCTGTCAGATTGGTTAGAATGACAGGGAAAGATAATGCTCAATGTTGGAGGGGATGTGGGAAAACAGGGACACTGATACATTGTTGGTGGAATTGTGAATACATCCAGCCATTCTGAAGAGCAATTTGCAACTATGCTCAAAAAGTTGTCAAACTGTGCATACCCTTTGACCCAGCAGTGTTATTACTGGGCTTGTATCCCAAAGAGATTTTAGAGAAGGGAAAGGGACCTGTATGTGCAAGAATGTTTGTGGCAGCCCTCTTTGTGGTGGCCAGAAACTGGAAACTACATGGATGCCCATCAATTGGAGAATGGCTGAATAAATTGTGGTATCTGTATGTTATGGAATATTATTGTTCTGTAAGAAATGACCAAGAGGATGATTTCAGAAAGGCCTGGAGAGACTTACATCAACTGATGCTGAGTGAAATGAGCAGGACCAGGAGATCATTATACACTTCAACAACGATACTGTATGAGGATGTATTCTGATGGACGTGGCCCTCTTCAACAATGAGACGAACCAAATCAGTTCCAATAGAGCAGTAATGAACTGAACCAGCGACACCCAGCGAAAGAACTCTGGGAGATGAGTGTGAACCCCTACATAGAAATCCCAATCCCTCTATTTCTGTCTGCCTGCATTTTGGATTTCCTTCACAGGCTAATTGTACACTATTTCAAAGTCCGATTCTTTTTGTACAGCAAAACAACTGTGTGGACATGTATACATATATTTATACTTTAACATATTTAACATGTATTGGTCAACCTGCCATCTGGGGGGAGGGAAGAGGGGAAAAATTAGAACAAAAGGTTTGGCAATTGTTAATGTTGTAAAATTACCCATGCACATATCTGGTAAATAAAAACTATTAAAATTAAAAAAAAATTTTTTAAAAGGTCAATGGTGATCTGATGGACGTGGCCCTTTTCAACACTGAGGTGATTCAGGCCAGCTCCAACAGACTCGTGATGGAGAGAGCCATCCACACCCAGAGATGGAACTGTGGGGATTGAGTGTGGGTTACAACATAACATTTTCATCTTTTTTGGTGTGCTTTGTTTGCTTTTCCCCCCTCTTTTCCTTTTTCATCTGTTTTTTTTTTCTTGTGCAATGCAATAATTGTGGAAATACGTATAAAAGAATTGTACATGTTTAACATATCTTGGATTGCTTGCCTCTAGGGGAAGGGATAGGGAAAAGAAAACTTGGAACAAAAGATTTGGCAAGGGTAAATGTTGAAAACTGTTTTTACATATATTTTGAAAATAAAAGCTATTATAAAAAAGGCAAATATTAAGAACTATCTTTGCACATATTGAAAAATGAAATACTATTTATATATAAAATACTATCAACATACATATAAAATACTATTTCTATATATGCATATTTATAAAAATATATATTTATATATATAGTATATATACTATTTATATATGTATATCTATATATGTGTGTGTATGTGTATTTCTTCTCCTCAGCACTCTCCCCTGCCCTTACAGAGCACTTAGCACCCAATAGGCACTCAATAAATACTGAGCTGCTGAACTGAAAACGAGGGGAGGTAAAGGCAGCACGGCACTTTTGCCCACAATCCCATAGGTGCCAGCAGCCTGCCCACAGCCATTCCACTTACACAAGGAACACCTGCAGCCATGTGTACATGCGCACATGCATGTCCACATGTGCACACACAGACACGCAGGGTCCACTGCTTTGGGGACCACTGCCAAAGCACAAGGTGACATAAGGGAATTCTGCTCCTAGCTGTCCCTTGGGGTAGGAGGAAGGGGCAAAGTGAAGGAATAAAACCACCATGCAGAAATGGGAAAGCATGGAGGGCTTGGCCTGAGGAAGTCACCCAGTGCCAAGCCAGCTGCCAGGTCACACAGGAAGTGCGAAAGAGTGGCAAGGGCCCCAACCAAGAGGAGCAGGACTCCAGAGGCAGAGAGAGGCACTGCTAAGAGAGCATGTGAGAGGTGGCAGGAGTGGTCACATGTGGATGCTCAAATAAGGTGGAAAAGATGGGGCCTGAAGCCTTCATAAATGAGAATTAAACCCAGGTCCCACTGGCCCACAGCCAGTGGCTACATCGCTCTGAGGCTAAACAAATGCCACTCATAGAAGGAGCTGCTAAACCTAGAAAGGGTTCCTGCAGCTGCTAGCTTCTGGCCTTTCTAGCCAGATTACCCAGAAGCCTGATAGGCACCTTGTTCTGGCTTTTATTCACTTTAATGGTAGAGAACATGTACATTGATTTTTAAATCTGGGTCTACAGAGATAAGAGGATTGCATCTTGATGCAGTGGCAAGAGAAGGAATTTGGAGCCAGGAGAAGCAAGTTCCCACGCTAACTCGGCCATTACTGTTTATTCTCTGTGCGATCTTGGCCAAGTTTCTTCTGTCTCTGGTTCCCAGTCTTGACCCCTGGGAGGCAAGGGGGTAGAACTGGAGAGTTCAAAGGTCACAGTCTAAGTAGCCTACTTAATCTGGAGGGTCTAGCTCAGCAATCTGCATGGGCACCGCTGTACCCAGAGAGTTCCTGGTATAGTACTCGGCAGCTAGGTGGGCTACTCCGCTTCCAAGTTCCATTTGAGGGAAGAGGCTTAGATCTGAGCAGACCCAACACCCTCATTTTACAAAGGCCCAGAGACAAATGACATATCCACAATCACCATCAACAAACTGGGATTTAAACCTGGGTCCCTAACCTCTCCATAGAGCATCCTTTCCCTGTCCCATGATGCTGCTCCCAATAGTGGCTCTCACTTAGAGATTATTTGACAATGCTTTTTCTCCCCAACAACTCTGGGTACTATTCTGGGGATGTGGAAATCGAGGCCCAGGATGACAAAGGTGCTAGAAACCTCTGAGTTTTCTCCGAACCCAAGTATCCTCTACTTCCTCTCCATGAGCCTCAAGTCCCGGGAAGAATTCTGGGACTATTGGGAAGTTGAGCTGCCAGCCAGCTCTGCTGCTGCTGAAGGAATCAGGGGCTTGCTCTGCTTCTGCTCTGTCTCAGGGGCCATTTGTAGCCTTTGGGAGGCGTGCATTTGCAGAGGAGGACCATGGGCACACTCAGCCAAAGCCACAGGCTCCTGACTCTGAAGGGCCACCTCTCCATCCCCAAGATGAACAGAAATAGCCCAGCAGCCCTGGTCTATTCAGTGATGGACTGGGCTGGACAGACAGTGACTGGGGCAAGCGATCGTCTGCTATGGTACGAGCCCCGAGTCCGAGGCCAGCTTTGATGTGCCTCTGCTACATGGCCCTGCCTCGGTTTCCCTCTCTGTCCTACAGGGCTAATGATCCTTCCAGCCCCTGTTTCCTGCCGTGAGGCTCTGGGAAGCTGCTGTACATCATGTCCTTACAGATGGGGAACAGCAGCCGCTCCTATTGTCTCCCTGCTGGGCCCGGGGAGGGAGACCCAAGTGAGCAATATGAGAAGGCCATGGGTGCCGTGTTTCTGTGAAGTGCCCTTTTTTGCTCCCTGCTTGTCTCGGTGCTATGGCAATCTTTGTCTCTTTGCAGTTAACACATACTTGCTAATTCGGTTCCCAGAACAAGAGGTACAGACAGAGGGTAAAAGGCCAGGTCGAGCAGGCCTGAATCCAGAGCGGGGCCAGAGGGTGGGCAGCTGTACCAGCTCGGAGCCAATCAAGCTTTGTTTGAGACTCTTGGGACCTGTTGATGTGGGCTCGCCACCTGGGCCATCCTTCAAGGGGCCCACACCCAGGCCAACGGGAATGCGTCAAGGGCCAGGCGAGGCTCTGCTAAGGTTTTCTGAGATGAAAAACTGCATGGTGTGGTAGCTCTGGGGATGGGAGACCGGACCTGGCACACAGAGGGCACTCGGGCACCTCTTCATATGCAGAGACAACATGGCGGATCTAGGAGTTGGGCCTAGCTCAACTAGGCTTGATGCTTCTGGGCTCCTACAGAAAGCTGCTGAGCTGGGAAGGGGCAGATACCCTGGGCTCCTGTGCCAGCTGGGTGGCCAAGGCAAAGGCCATGGTCCTGCCTTCCTATAGGGTAGGGCACCGGAAGAGTGATCCCTGATCTGGAGTAACCAGAAGCTGGCTTCCCACTTGGCCTCTGCCCAGTGCTCCCTGGGAAACACACGGGCCTTCTCTCAAGGCCTCAGCTTCTGTCCCTGAAAAGCTAAGTGAGGCAAACTCAAGGGGATGAGCTGACCACTTAACAAATGTAGAGTCCCACAATGCTTAGGGGAAGAAGCCCCCACAACCTATTCTAGCATCTCCATTGCCCATCACACCCTGCTTTAAACATCCTCCCTTCAGTGAAGAGAGGAGGGCAGGAATCACAGACAAGCAATCAGCATTTATTAGGCACCTCCTGTGTGCCAGGCCTCGTGCTAAGAATGACAATCACAAGCATTTCCATAGTGCTTTAAAGGAGGTAGAGAGCTACACAGACAGATTTTCAGTGGAGCCTCAGGAGTCTCACCCTGAGCAGGTGCTCCTGGCATTACTAGTCCCATTGTACAGATGAGGCAGTAGAGTCTCAGATCTGAAGTGACTTCCTCAGTGGGAGCATGGCCCAGTTTCTTGGCTGGTGGGGAGCCTTCCTCCTGTTTGCAGATGGGGAGACACGGAGGGAGAGGTTGAGAGATTTATCTCTCTGCCAGGCCCGGCTGGGAGGAACAGAGAAGGCTGATGCTTGGGTAGTGATGTATTTCTAAAGCGTGCCCTGGGCTAGTGATTCATGGTTTTAAACGGGCTCCCATCGGTTATGGCGGGCATCCCTGAGGTAAAGGAGGAGCTGGCGCTCAGAAGACCTCCATTGAGGGAGACTCCATAGGCTCCTGAGGCAGCCCTGGCCACTCAGGATGAGCCCTAAGTCAGCCCTCAAGTGAAGCTGAAGCTGCCTTTAGGGCCCTTGCCAAGCACAGGCAGCCCAACCTCTCCTTCCAGGTAACTGGTCAACAGGGCTCCCCCTGCTCTCCTCCAGGATGCCTCCTGTGGACACTCTCAGCCCCCTGATGTCCTTCCTGACCGAGGGCTCCAGAATGAACCCCATCCTCAGGGGGAGGGCAAAAGACAGGGGCCCGCTACCACCTGCCCTGGATCAGATCAGCATCACTTTCTGGATGTGTTACTGCAGGTGGGGCCCAAGTGGGCTTCCAGCCTGGAGGCCCCTCCCCCAACTCTCTGCTCCCGTCTCTGACTCTGTCTCTCTCTCTTTCTGTGTTTCTGACTCTGTCTCTGTCTCTGTCTGACTCTCTGTCTCTCTCTCTCTGATTCTCACTGATTCTGTCTCTGTCTGATTCTCCCTCTTTTTGTGTCTCTGTCTCTCACTTTCTCTGTGTCTCTGTCTCCATCTTCCTCTCTTTCTTTTTGTGTCTCTGGCTTTCTCTCTCTCCTCTCCCCCTTCTTCCATGAAAGTCTCATTTGACAGAGAAGGAAACTGAGACCAAGACAGATGAGGTAGCTTCAGGGCACAGCATGTTGGAGTTGGCAGGCCCTCTCCTGTGCCCAGGCGGCATCCTCCCTTAGCCGGGCTCTGCAGTGGCCGGCCAGCCTGTGCTCTGAGGTGCTTGGGGCATGGGGCGGGCACCGGGCTGGGCCACCGGCGTTCTCATTTCAGCGAAGTCCTTATTGACATTGAGTCTGAACCGGTGCCTTAGTGCTTCTCCATTAGCTCAGCCCGGCTCTGGCCTCTAGGGCCCAAGACAACGAACCTCTCTCACATGGTGGCCATTTAAAGCCCTCACCTCGGTCACCCATTTTAGAGCAAGCCCTTCCAAAAACCTAAGGTTCTGGTTCAAATTTGAAACCGTGAAACACCCACAGACATCCGCTCTGTGCCCGAGACGCTGGACTGCTGGACAGCAGCCCCCCAGGTGGGCCTCTGAAGCTGTCTCCTCAATGGCTGGAAGGGCCCCCAAAGCCAGTCAGCTCAGCCTGTTGCCAATGGAAGTACCAGAGAGGGAAAAGTGCCGTGCTCTAAATCCCACAGCAGGTAGGTAGCTGAGCTGGGCTTTGCACACAAGCCCCTTGACTCCCTCAGTAGGAACCACGCTACCCGCCCAGTCACCGTCTGAATTGGGTGCTTGTTAGCTCAGAGCCTGACTGCCACCAGGACCAGGGCATGGCCTAGTGCCCCTCACTGAAGAGCTTCACTAACCCAGTTCTTCCTGCTTCTACTTCCCCCTCCCTTCTAAGCCCCCCAGATGCGCCTTCCTGCTACAGCTCCCATACTGGCTGGCTGGGTGCCCTGAGGGCACGGGCCGGCCCCAGCTGAGAGCTCTGGGGGCCTTTGAGAGCCTCCTCTTGCTTAGGTTGCATCCCCAGCTTAGGACCTCCTCCCTATTCTCCTTTCCACCTCTCCAAACGCTATCTCGGCAGCCCTGTCCAGGCCTCCTCCAGCCTCAGTGAGCTCTCCCGGTTCATCATTTCTTCCTTCTGGAGAGTGCTGACTCTCTAGACTGTCCTTGTCTCCCAGCAGCAGCCTGGTGGGGTGGCGGGAGCCAGAACTCAGGCAGCCTGTGGCGGAGATCCTGGGTCTGCTGCTGCTCCCAGCTCTTGGTCTCAGTTGGCCAAGCTAGGAGGTAGGGCCAGGCCCCTAAGAGTTCTGGGGGGTCCCAACCCTCAAGAAAGGGAGAGGGGCTCCTGCAGTGGTAATCTGTCATGACTTGATGGATGTGAAAAGTTCTCACTAGCTGCATCCTGGCTGCCCCCCCCCAGATCTCACCATTGTCCGCAGCAATTTTCAAAAAGGCCAAATTCTCACTACCCTCTATGGAACACTTCGAAGCTTCAGAGTGGGGGTCATCTTGAAGGCCGGCTATGCCAATACCGCTCTGGCCTCCACTCCAGGACCTTTAGGAAGGGGCCCAGTCCTTGGGGAGAGCTCTGTCAGCAAGGTGCCCCCGTCTTGGGCCAAAATCAGCCCCTCAGAGATCTCTTGCACCCCTAGACTCCAGGATTCACCTTGCCCCCAGCCAAAGTGTGTGTGTGTGTGTGTGTGTGTGTGTGTGTGTGTGTGTGTGTGTCTGTGTGTGTGAAGCTTTATTGTATCTGAGTTTCCCAACAGCCAGTCAGCTAGATACTACAGGCAATGTGTTAGGACCATTTTCCAAATGAAGAAACAGGCTCAATCCAGGGAAAGGCCTTGCCTTGGACCAGAAAGTTAGGAAGTATCACGGGCCAGAGTCCCACAAAGGCTTCTCCAGCCTTGGGTCCTGAACCCCTTCCCATAATGCCATGCTACACAACCCCAGGATGACCATGTAAGCTTGGCAGAAGAATGCTTCCTGGTTTCCTATGGATCTTCCCTGGAAGATCCTTTGTCCCCTACCAAGCTCCAGTTCCCAAACCATCTACGGGCATGCCGGCTGGGTGCCAATGGGGACCCTTGGCCTCCAGCCCACATCCAGGGCCACTTCCGTTGCCCCTGGGCCCCTGCCTCCCATAGTGGGTGACTGGGAAGATATTAAACTGCCTCCTTGGTTCTCCCCCAACACTCCCTACCAGGGAAATGGGGAATGAGAGAACAGGCACTTGAATCCTCTCCAAGGACAGCCAGCAGCACGTTAACCACCCTCCCCTTCCTCCCAAGCTCATTCAGAGCATTTCTTTCCATCAGCAAGAAGAGAATGGCTACAAGAAAGCTCCTGAGCAGAAATTACTCACAACTGACCCTTTAAAAGAAGGCAATCCTGCCCAATGGCGCTCCCTGCTCGCTTCCCCTCTGCACCCCAAGAGGACTCGCCTGCAGACTTGCCTTTTCTCACCCTTCTGACCTCATTGTTTGTCTACCACGGCTTCTTTACTGAGCACAAGAGCGCTCATTTCTTCTTCCTTTCAGCACACAGAAATAGGAAATCCGTATGTACCCTACTCTGCAGTCCACCTCTGAGAACACATCTCTATCCCCCTGCTAAATGCCTCCTCTTGTGCTCATAATAGTCCAGAAGTGGCAAAAAGCTGGCCAAGACAAATCCGATCAGGTTACTACTCCACTCAAAAAACTTCAGTGGCTCCCCACTGCCTCTAAGATATCTGTCCCAAGCTGACACTTAAAAGCCTTCCACAACTGAAATCCAATCTATCCTTCCGGCCTTATTTCCTAGCCCCCTTCCATTGCCCCCTAGCCCCACCCTGAAGTCAGAGAGCCCCAGTGCCTTGCTGCTGCTGCCTCTCAGGACCTCCTATGGGGTGGCTTGCCCAATTCCTCCCTGTTCCTGTTCTTTTTCTCCTCGAATTATCTTCCTCAGCCAAGCTCCCTGAAAAAGACATCTCAACTCAATGTGTTCACTTCCTCTCCTCTCCCCAGTTTCTAAAGTTTTTCCATCTGGCTTCCAACTCCATCAGTCAAGTGAAATTGCCTCTCCAAAGTCCCCCAGGATGTCTTTACGAATAGTCCTTTTTAGTAATATCCTTGGTTTTTACATCACTTCAATTTCCCTCTCAGAAAACTACCTCTTATCATAACATAGGGACCACTCCTTATAACAAAGACCAATAACATCCTGATGGCCATTATCCTTGACCTCTCGACCTTTGACACTGTTGAGGACCTTCTCTTTGTGAAGACTCTTCCTTCTCTGATCTGCCATCCATGTCCCACTCCCAAAGTGTAGGAGTCCCCCAGGCCTCTGTCCTGAAGTCTTTTCTTCTCTGCAGCTCACATGGGTTTTAACTATCGGCCCTGCAGATATCCACATCCAACCGTACTCTCTCTTTGGAGCGCGGATCCTTTATCACCGACTGATTACAGGCCATCTTCACCCGAATGTCCCCATGAGCCTCTTAAACTCAACATGTCTAAAACTCATCTTTCTTCTCCAATCTACTCTGCCCCCAAAGGTTTCCATTTCTTGACTAAGTCACCAGCTTCAGAAAAAAACCTGGAAGACCCATATGAATCGATATCGAGAGAAATGAACTGAATCAGGAAAACAACTTATAACCACATAAAGAGAAAGAACTTGGAAGGCCTTGAGATCTCTGCTCACCATAATGACCAACCCCAATTCATTGCAGAGGGCAGAAGACGAAATATTCTGCTTACCTCCTGGTGGAGAAGCCACAGAAGGACTCAGGGCACAGAATGAAATAGACATTTCTGATGTGGCCAACGCAGGAATCTGCAGAGCTGTCACTGGGGGCTTTTTTTTTCCCTCTTTTTATTGTTCAGTACAGGGAGGATTAGGGTGAAAATAAATGCTAGTTAGCTGAAAAAATAATAAATACAATTGTGTAATTCCCTATTTCCTTCCAGTCTCTCAAGATTACAACCTCAATGTCATCCTTTAACTCCTTTCTGTCATTTATCTCGCATAATGCAATCAGTTTCCAGGTCTTAATCTTTATATCTCCCCAATCTCTTTCACTTTTTTATTGAAGCTTTTTATTTTCAAAACATCTGCAAGGATAATTTTTCGCCATTGACCGTTGTTTGCAAAACCTTGTGTTCCAATTTCTCCCCCTTCCCCCGTCCCCTACCCTACATGGCAAGTAATCCAATATATGCTAAACATGGTAAAATAGATGCAAATCCAACACAGGCATACATATTTATACAATTATTTTGATCCACAAGAAGAATCAGATCAAAAAGGAAAAAAATGAGAAAGAAAATAAAATTCTTACAAATAACAATAAAAGAAATGAAAATACTATATTATGATTCACACTCGGTACCCACAGTCCTCTTTCTGGATGCAGATGTCTATCCATCAAGACCATTGAAATTGATCCGAATCATCTCAATGTTGAAGAGAGCCACATCCATCAGAATTGATCATTGCATAATCTTGTTGCTGGGTACAATGGTCTCCTGGTCCTGCTCACTTCCCTCAGCCTCAGTTCCTGTCAGTCTCTCCAGGCCTCTCTGAAATCCTCCTGCTGGTCATTGTTTACAGAACAATAATATTCCATCACATTCATACACCATAACTTATTCAGCCATTCCCCAACTGATGAGAATCTATCAGTTTCCAGTTTCTGGCCACTACAGAGACGGCTGCCACAAACATTTTGGCACACATGGGTCCCTTTCCCTCCTTTAAGATCTCTTTGGGATATAAGCCCAGTAGAAACACTGCTGGGTCAAAGGCTCCCCAATTTCTCTTGCACACATCCACATTTGTGCACTTTCCTACTTTCCTAGTCTCTTCCTCAGTCTCCCTGCACTATACAACCCAGTCTGCACCTCAGCACCTTCGCAGAGGGGGGAAACTGAGGCAAAGCAATCCATCACTTTAGGAACAAACCAGAGGCTAAAGCCCAATTTGCCTAGTTCTCAACCTGGTATTCTGTACTCATCCACACTCCCATTTGTTTAGAATGCTAAACCCCTCGCCGTTTTGGCAGCTTGGCGGTGCTGGCTCTGGATTCAAGAAGACGGGACTTCAATTTAGGCCTCAGATACCACCTGTGTGTCCCTGCACAAGTCACTTCATCTCTGCCTTCCTTAGTTTCCTCATCTGAAACCCAGCTATGCTAACAGCCCCCTAGCTCCCTATCTACGTCTCATGAGGATTGAATGAGATAAAATTTGCAAACTGCTTAACACATTGCCTGGCACCTAATGGGCACTACAGAAACCATTGTCTCCTTCTTCCCTCATATGTTATAATAAAAGAGAAAAAGCCCATCATGCACCTGAATATTGACTGGCAAGAACGATCTGCAGCTGCCTGCTCAGTTCTTCCTCCTCCAAAGCCTTGCTAGAGATCCACCTCCTCTAGGAAGCCCTCCCTGATTGTTTCCAGCTTACACCCAGTGAGTCCACAGGCGGGAGTACACAGTGAGTTCACACTCTCTCTGACGGTGTTGCCCCAGATAGATCACAAGGCTTTACTTCCACAGGAGATGGCTTGGTGCTAGAGAGAGCAAATATTAATCAACCACCTGTGATGTGGCAAGCAATCAATAAACATTTGTTAAGCACCTACTGTGTGCTGGGCACACTGAGTGTGGGGTATGAATGGCATCATAGCTCTAGGGTGGGACGGGGTGTTTCGGCCCATGCAGGCCTTCATGTCAGAATAGTTTGGAAGGGAGGCACCTGTAGGGAGGGAGATGCATCAAGGTCAGGGGGTTGGGAAGGGAGGGGAGGATGCCATCCCAAAAGGCATAAAGATGGGAGATGGAGCATTGCTGTGAGGTGCAGAGAGAAGGTCAGCTGCATCAGAGAGTCTGGGAGGGGGCATAATTTCCCATGAGTCGGAAAGATAGATTGGGGTCAGACCGGGTAGGGATTTAAAAGTTAAACAAAAGAGTTTACAGTTGTTTTTTTTTTTTTTCCTATAAGTGAGAGCAAAAGAGCCACTGGAATAACCTGAATAGGTGAGTCACATGGTCAGATCTGTGTTTAAGGAAAATGACTTGGTCCTAGTGTGTAGGATGCACCAGAGTGGGGAGAGACTTGAGTCAGGGAGATCAGGTAGGAGGACATTACAATAATCCATGTGAGAGGTGAGGATGTGGGAGTGCAGAGAGAGTGGGCAATCCCTTGTTCTGTGAAAAGGCAACTGCTGGTATATGTGGGGAGAGGGAGAGGGAGAGGGAGGGGCTGAGGAGGATGGGGAGGTTATGAGCTGAGGAAAACTGGGGGGATGGTGATGCCTTCACCAGAAAGATGGAGCTTTGGGAGAGGGGAAGCTTTGGGGAAGCCCCATTTTGGAGGCATTGAGATTAGAATGGCTCAGAGACAACCCGTGTGAAATGTCTGGGAGGGAGGGATTGAAACTGAGGGAAGATCGGATGTGTAGACGGCAGTCATCTGCATTGAATGTGTAGTTCAAGTGCCAAGACCTGACCGTATTATCAGGAGAGAGTCAAGAGGGAGAGTGGAGAGGGGGATCTGCCTTGGGGAGACCCCCATGTTAGGGGTGTGATTCAGATGATGAGCCAGCAAAGGAAAATGAGAAGGAGCACTCCGAGATGGGTGAGATGAACGAGGAGGGAAGAAGGGATGGTATCCAGAGAGTGTGATGGGTAGTGTCCAATAGAGCAGAGAGGCTGGCAAAACTTAGAATTGATAATATGATAGCTTGCTTACAGAGGTGATATGATGGTTCACTTATAGAACCTTAGAGAGTTAAAGGAAAATTAATTAAAACTAATTGCAGAAAAGTTGCAGACTACACAATAAATCCATATAAATCATCAGCATTTTTATATTACCAACAAATCCCAGCAGATTGAAAGATAAAGTCCACTTAGAATAACTACAGAACGTATAAAATACTTGGGAGTCTACTTATCAACACACACACACAGACACACACGCACACGTACACGCACACACACACACACACACACACACACAGGAACTATGTGAATATAATGACAAAATACTCTGTATAGAAATAAAGCAGACCTAAAGAATTGGAGAAGGGGTAATTGCTCATGGGTAGGCCAAGCTATTAGAATAAAATGACAATACTATGAAAAATTAATTTATTTATGCAGACTCATATCAAGCCAATTGCCAAAGGATTATTTTATAGAACTGGAAAACATAACAAAATTCATCTGCAGAAAAATAAAAGTCAAGAATCCCAAAGGATATAATAGAGGGAAAGTCAGAAGGAAGGGAGGCTGGCAATAGGAGATTCTGAAATATCCTACAAAAGCAGGAATCATCATAAAAAATTTGGTAGTAAGAGAGAGAAGTGGCTGAGTGGTTTGCAACATATAGGAGCAAATACACAATAGCCTCATTTTTAGTAAATCCAAAGATCCTACTATTGGCATAGGAATAGAGAAACCCACTATTCAAAAAAATTCCAGGAAAATTGGAAAGAAACCTAGCAGAAACTAGATATAGAACAACATATAACAAGATAAGCTCCAAGTAGGTATGTGATGTAGACCTAAGAGTTAACAAAATAAATACATTAGAGGAACAAGGAAATCACCTTCCAAAACAGATGCATACCAAACAAGACATACAGAGGATCCCAGAAGAAAAAACGGATTGTATTAGATAACAGAGAAGTTTTGTTACAAACAAAATCAATGCAGCTAAAAATAGAAAGGGAGCAGGTTACAGGACAAAAATCTTTGCTTCAAGTTTTTCCAATAGTCTCATTTCCAGAATATATAAAGAACTAATTCAGACTTATGAGAATAATTCCCCAACTGATATATGTTCAAAAGATATAAATTGGCAGTTTTAAAAGGAAAAGATCCTAACTAACATTAGCCACATGTAAAAAAAAAAAAAGGCCCAGATCAATAATAGAGAAATATACATAAAAAGCAATGTTAAAGCTCTATCTCATATCAGATTGACAAAAATGACCAAAAAAAGAGAAAAAGACAAATGTTAGAGGGTCTGGGACCACACTGGCACATTGAGGCATTGTTGAATGAAGCTGCAAATTGCCCCAGCCATTCAGGAAAGCCATTTGGAACTATGTCCACACAGTTACTAACCTGTGTAAATCCTTTGACTCAACGTGATAATCACACCAAATGAGTGAAGGACAGAGGAAAATGGACAAACATGTAGAAAAATATTCATAATGGCTCTATTTGTAGTGGCAAAGAACTGGAGACTATAGGGGAGCACATCAATTAGGGAATGGGTGATTGTTATGGTACGTGAATGTCATAGAATTCTATTTGTGGTCTATGATGTGATAAAAGGGACATTGTCAGAGAAACTTGAGAAACCTCCTATGAATTGATGCAGAGGAAAGTGAAGGGAACAAGGAGGACAATTTCTGTAACAACAATGACATCGTAAGGACAAATGACTTAGAACGGTTTGAGAGCTCTCAGCAATGCAATGACCGACTATCATTCAGAAGACTAATGGCAAGCAGGCTACCAGTCGGAAAGAGATGTGAGGAACACAGGATGCAGAGGGAGACATGTTTTTGGACATGGCCAATATGGAATTTAGTTTTGCTTAATCTTGCATATTTGGTACCAGAGTTTTCATTTTCATTGTCTTTTCTCCAATAGGGAGAGGGGAAGGGATGGGGGAATGGGAGTTGTGTGGCAGGGGAGATGGATTTTGCTAATTGAAAAACAACTAATGATTTTCTTCAAAGATAGAGGGAATGGAACTGAGAAAAGACCATCTGCTTTGGGAACTGAGAGATCATCAGTAACTTTGAAGAAAGAAGTTTCAGCTGAGTGACAAAGATGGAAATTGTAAGGAGTTGAGGAGTGAGGGAGAGTGAAGAGGAAATGGAAGCATGGAGTGCAGACAATCTTTTCAAGTCATACTGAGAAAGGGAGATAAAGGCGGTAGGGAGAGAACTAGTTGCTAGGGAGAGGTCAGTCAGAGATTTGAGAGACATGGGAGATTTTGGTAGATAAAATGGGCAGCAAAAGGCAGGAAGGGACACATGTAGAATGGGTCTTGACGAGAAGCTAGAATCACTATGGGAAACAAGGAGAGGGTGGGAACTGGTGTAGAGGGATTTAGAGAACAGGAGAGACAAAAGAGCTCGCACCAAATGGACTCCATTTTCCCCATAAGAGAGAGGAAGGGGATGTATGGGAGACTTGAGAAGAGAAGAAGAAAGATCTGAAAAAAGATTGTGTAGGGAGAGAGATAAGCAAGGGCTTAGGACAAAAAACTCTACTCCACTATTTCCTAGTTGGGTAAGCCTCAGTGACCTCATGGGTAAAATGGGGGTATAATCTCTGTAGAGACCTCATGTACCTTAGATTGGGAGCCTTCTAAGCGCACTACCTGTGACTGGTGACAGAGAGGGATATTAGTCCTACTAGTCCTACTAATAATAATGGCAACTTTAAAGGTAAGGTGTGAAAAATCCTGAAAATAAGTGAGAAAAGGACCAGCCTATAAGGGAATGGAACTAGACCCATAATCTCAGGGGCATAAGAAACTCTCTAAGTGTACACTGATCCCTTCTCAGTGACTCAGAGGGTTAGAGAGTTTCCGGGGGCACTGGAAAGCCAAGTGACTAAGGGGTCACATGTCCAGTATGTGGCAGGGGCAGGACTTCAACTGCAGTCTTGCCAATTCTCCGCTCAGGTTCCTGTTTGCTGCATCACCCATGGGCTATTGCTACTCCTGCTTCCAAAGCCTGTGGTACCCTCCAACCTGACTCATATCACAGCCCTGCTGGGATGGTGAGACCAGACACTGTCTAGGATGGTGACACTGGACACGGTCTAGAAACATGTCACAAATGTGAAGCCTTATTGTCATTCTGTACCCCAATGAAATCACAGACCCAGACTACTACAATTACTACTAACAACAACATCATAAAGAAATGATAATGAAGAGGGGACCCCAAAACGCTGAAAATCCTTAAAGGAGACCTCCCTGAAGGACAGACAGTTTCATCTTTGTTATCTGGTTGGCTGGGTCCTGAAACTCATTGAATTCAATTCAAATTCTAGCTCTAGCTGAGGAGCCAATTTGGGACTCCACCCATGGGCCACCTTCTGCTAAATCTCTCATTATAAAAAGAGCCAAACTAAAACCCTTTCTTTGCAGTGGTTCCAAACATGCCAAACTCCATGCTTGGCATGCCAAAGAGCCTCTGTCCACTGGAATACTCTTTCCAGTGCCATCCTCTCTTTACCCTCACCTATTTCCCTAACTAGATTTTATGCTTCTCTGTCAGGATTTCTAACCTTACTTCCAATCCCCATAATAAACCTTTTATCAATCTAGGTTTTAGGATCTGTAAATTCTTTTACTGAGAACCTCCATGCTGCCAGGTGGGGGTTCCCCAAAACTCCCTATCCTTGTGCCAAATCCCAAGGGGATGCAGGGGAGCCAAAGCTCTCCCTTTGGTTCCCTGAACCCCGAACCTGCCACTAGACTTTATCATTTAACTCCCTGACCACCAGAAGAAACCCTAATTTCATTTTGGTTTCCTAAATCTAAACCTCATCAATAAGAACAGCAATAATAATAGAAGTACAACGTCTCTGCCCATGCTTTTCGGTAGGAAAACCCATTCTTGTCAACTAAGACCATTCATTAAGCCCTTGCTACAACAGCTTGAGGCTGCTCTAAGGTTATTAAAATGATTTGGAAATTGAGAAGCACAGAATTCGGAATTGGAAGTTGGCTACAAATTTACCCATCTACCTTTGTGTAACTGAGGAGGAAGCTCAAGAGAAGGAACAAGGCCGCCACGGGGATCCAAGTCCTCTAAGGGTAACTTTTCTAAGACAGTAGGAAGGTAGCGCTCACATCCCAAAACGGTGGAGGGTAGAAGCCAAAATCAGCCGACTCATGTGTCCAAGCCCTTCTCAAGTTTAACATGGAATTCCCTCTTCTTGTCACTTAGAGACTTAGTTCCTACCTCCTAGAACTAGCCGGGGCTGTTCAGTAGAGTTCCAATGGAGGACATGATGGGGGTCCACTGCTCTAGGTTGTATGCCCGTTGGGTCTCTGGCCCATTCTGGGCCCATTTGGTAGGACGTAGGAGGTAATTTGACTATTTTCAATAATTCCAGGAGTTGCTGGTTCCTCTATATTTGCTTTTATGACATCTTGCTGATGATATCTCTGATTTATTTGAAGCTGAGTCCTTGGTCAGGAACATAGCCCCCAATTTATCACAGTTCTTATGGGAAAGTGTAATCTGCTTTAGGTGGATTCACTTTATGATGTGGTTTCCAGGAACACATTGGGGGGCCTGCCTGTAAACTCGTTTGCCGCCCTCCCAGAGGATTAGCCACTTTGTGGATTAGCCAAGGCCTGCTTCCTCTCACTGCCCAATCGCTCTGGAAAGAAACAACTTGGAAGGTCAATCAACTGCAGACCAATTTTAGAATGTAATGGCAATTAGTGAGGGCAAGATGTGACTGAGCCCAGCTTCAGATGGCTCTCTGTGAAGTGGAAGAAAGCAGCCCCCCACCACGTGACCCCCCTCCTACTCAGCTTGCTCTGAGCCAGGGGACACAAAGCCCAGGCCCCAAGGCTTTTGGGTTGCAGGTTGTCTGGGAGCATGGGCCTCTCTTTACACTGGTCTCAAGCCTGAGGGAGAAATGGTATCAAAATGGTAAATCTTGAATTAAAGGGGATGAATCACAAAATCTCCATGTGAAGGAAATGTCAGGGGATAGCTAGAGTCAAGCAGGATGCCTGTCAATCAACCAATGAGCAATTCGTAAACAATGCTTGTCTCTGCTGAGGGAGTCTCCCACATACTCACCAACAAAGAAGCCCTGGAGGGTTACAGCACCTTCTCAGGGAAGAATGAGGATTGATTTGGGGAGTTCTGTAAGAACTGCCCACACACTTCCTGCTGCCAAAGCAATCCTCCCCAAAGTCCAAGTTTGACAGTAGCATGGTGCCCTTAGTCAAGAAGCTCCAGTGGCTCCCTATTGCCTCTGGGATCAAATACATAGTTCTGCCATTTCGGGGCCCTTCCCAGGCTCTCTCAGTTCCATCCCTTTGAACAGGCAGGCCCCCTTGCCTGGAGTGTGCCCATTTCCTCACCTCTGCCTCTCAGAATTCTGAGTTTCCTTTAACGTGAAGTTTAAACATCCCTTGCCTGCCAATGGCCTTGTCTACAGCTTCTTTGCATGTCCCCCCTCCCCATCAGACAGGGAGCTCCTAGAAGGCAAGGGGTTGTTTGTGTTTTGCCTCTTTTTACATCCCCCATTATAGGACCTGGTCTATGTTTGTTGCCTCTCTGCCCGACCTCCCACATGAGACCCATAGGAAACCATCCAATCAACAGCTGCTCCCCCTACCAGATTCTGTTTTTGTTTTGTCTACATTTTTCACTTAATTATCTTTGTACCCGTTGTCTCCCCGAATAGACTAGAAGTTCACCCAAGTAGGGACCGCTCCGTTCTCCTCTCGGTAGCGACAACAGGACAACAGGTCCTTTGAAATGTCTCTGAATTCCCCTGGGGGTCTTCCTGGTTTCCTAGTCAACAAAAGGGAAATTCACCAAGGCTTTGGGAGCAGCGGGTCCCTGCTGCCATAAGCCAGGCCACCGACAAGATAGAGATGGCCGATTCCTCCACTGGAAAGAGCGGGCCCATTGCAGCTCTGGCTCAGCCACTGGTCCCGTACTGTGAATGTGAGGCCATATGAGTCAGGTGACTAGCACAGACTGAGACCAACATTATCTCATTTGAACCTCCCCATCCCAGATCTGGCTCTATGTGTCTGAGAGGCATCAAAGCTCAGTGGGCAGCAAGCCAGCCTTTTACCCCCAAAGGCCGAGATTTGAGTCCCAACTCGGACTTTGTGATCCCGGACAAAGTATTTCCTGTCTCCGAGCCCTAGATGACTTTCTACAACTAAAGGGTGTAGACCGTGGCTACGTTGCACTGCTTGAGTTCTCTCACTAGGAATCCCATAGGCCCAGTGGTCCCCGCCACCTTCCCCTCCAGTGCATGTGTGTGTTTCCTTAGTTCCCCGGCTGTGCCTTTTCCACGGATCTAGCCGGAGAACTCATCAGCACAATGGACAGCTCTCCCACACTTTCCTCTCCTCTCCCATTGTAGCCTGGACACAGGCCTGAGATTGCTCCAACAGGGATGAGTCTCCCCAGATGACAGATGAGGAAACTGTGATCCAGTGAGAGTCCCTGCCTTGCCCATGGTCACAGAGCTAGTAAATAAAAGAGGCCAGACACGAGCCTAGAGCTTCTTGGCCCCGAGTCCAGAATTCTTTGTACTCTCTGTACTCTCCCATTGCAGCAGCCGGGCTTGGGACAGTCCTGGTTCCTAGCAAGGAGCTAAGACCCCCTAGACCTTCTCTGTGCCTGCAATCAATCGCTCTGATTCCCCACAGTTCTTCCTCTGCCCTTCAGGTGGCAGATGCCATGAAGAAGTGAGCTTGTGGGCCCAGAAGGGCCTCCAGCTCTCCCCGAGCAAGCAACTATTCAATTTCAACATCCAAACATTCTTCTAATCAAAAATCCTCTCCGTCCCTGACATTTCCTGGGCTCTGGGCTCTATCTGTCTGCAATTGACCTGTGAGGCTGGTCAAGATGCCCCCAGCAATGGCTTCCAGACATCAGCTTTGGAAAGGGCACGGAGCCAGACTGCATTCCTGTTCCTTTCCTCGCAGAGCTCCCACTTCTACTGGAACAGAACCTTTACCATGACATTGCCACAGAATGAGAAGCACTGAGAAAGCCCAGATAAACAGGTCTCTCCCTCCCATCGTGGGCGAGAGTGGGGAGGCACTCCAAGAGGGCTTTTTCCTTCCCCAGAGACTCCAAGTGCCTGCTCCAAGGCTGGCTGCTCAAATATTTGTTGAAGAAAGGGAAGAATCCCATTGGCCCTGACAACGGGGAAGCCTCCTTCAAACTCAATCAAAACAGGGGTTCGGAAGAATCCTTGTGGGCTGGATGGGGATTAAATGAAAAAATACAATTCTATTAACATCTTACCGTATTTTGCTCTATTTGGTGAAATAGTTCCCAATGACACCTGAATCTGGCTCGAGCCACACCGAGGAGTGTTGTGTGCCCAACACCGCTGGTCTAATTGGCCCTTGGATGGGGCTCCAGAAAAATTTCAAGGGGGAGGGCAGCTAGATCGCACAGTGGATAGAGCACTGGCCCTGGAATCAAGAGGACCTAAGTTCAAGTCCATCCTCAGACACTTCCCAGCTGGATGACCCTAGGCAAGTCACTTAACCCCAATTGTCTCAAAGAAAGAAAGACAGAAAGGGAGGAAGGGAGAGAGACAGGGAGGGGAAGGAAGGAAGCAAGGAAGGAAAGAAGGAAGGAAGGGGGATAAAGAAAAAAAAAACTAATGAATTTCAAAAGGTCCTGTTGTGGGGATGGGATGATTTCCCCCCCCCCCCCAACAACATGCTACTTACCTAGCCTCCCTAGACTCCCAAGCATGTCTCAGGCCTTGCTTTGTTGCTGCCAGAGGCAGGAGCCACTAGTTCCCCAGACTTTCTCCCGAGCCTCCTCTCCATCCTCCTAATATCTTTTGAAAGCCATGGGGCAGGACACACTCCTGCCCCATCCATCACTACTAGCCTGCCCTTTCCACCAGCACCACTAGCTCCTCCTTGGGTTGCAAGGGGAAACACATGACATCACTTGCTGAATGGGGAATTACCAGAGGGAACAGAATGAGAAAGAGCCAGACCCAGGGGAAGGGGGGAGTGGGCAGCCCAGCAGAGGAAAGCTCCAAGGGGAAGGGAAGGGGAGAGACGAGGACAGGGGAGTTACTAGGATTTCTCATCAGCCCTAGCAGCTGGGGAGCACCTCTCTTGGGTACTAGACAGATTAGCTTTAAAGCCCAAATATGTTAGATGCCTCCACCTGGGCTAATTCTTATTAAAACCGGGCAGGGAGCCAGCCAGCAACTGCTGACAACTCAGGTCTTGGGAACTAGGCCACTCCAGACCGTGTGGGTTGTGTGTAGTTAAGGTTGCAAGAAGCTGGGTAGCTTTTCTCCTCCAGTGGGGCGAAAAGCATGGAGTCATGAATGGAAAGCTGGAGTCTCGGCACCTGAGCCCCCGAGAAGGCCAAATTACAGAACCTCCAGGTTGGAAGAGAGCCGTGGCGGAACGGGCTGCGGCTGGCAGGTGGGCCACCCAGCCTGGGCTTTTGTTAAGGGTAACTCGCCGTCACCCACTGCACCTCTCAATACCTCCAAGGGTCGCCACCAGAGTTGCTCTTACTTACAACTGAGTTCAGATCTATAACCTAGACCGACTGCTACCAGTTGTGCCCCCTGGGGCCAAGGAGAATGAAGCATAGGATGGAACAGTTATAAGACCAGCTGGGTCATCCCTTTCCCTCCCGAAAAGACTCGAGGTGACTTTTTTTTCCTATCTCGGTCCATTTATCTGTAAAATGAGGGGAGGGGGTGGACTCCTCCAACTTTCAATTTATTAGCTTACAATTCAAATTAGTTTTCCATGTGGCAGACTTTCAAATATGGAAATAGCTTCTAACTACCCTACCCTCCTACTACCTCTGTGGCTCTTTCTCCATCCTTACTTTAGATGAAACAAAGAGGAAAGGATATGGAGGATGGGCAGCAAGAGCCAGAGCTGGGAGTGAAGTCAAAAGAACAGGGGAAAACTGGGAAGACGGGGAAGGAAGAAACCATCAGGGAAGGCCCCAGATGGGGGCACTTCAGACTTTAGGCTAACTTGGCCATTTTCAGAGTGTACCAAGTTAGGGAACTGGCATGAAGAAAAACCCCAAACAATAAGCACTGGAGTGGATTCTCATTTAGAGCCCGGACCCCAACAGCTAGGTAAGTGAGCCACTCTTTCCCTCACCAAGTGTCCTTGGGTTCCTGCCCCAATCAGTTAGTTCTCCCAGGAGAAAACACATTAAATTTTTTAACTGGAAGGGTAGTATCTAGGTGGCACTGACGTGGATAGAGCACTGGGCCTCTAGTTAGGAAGACCCGAGTTTAAATGTGGCCTCAGACACTTAATTAGGTATGTGACCCTGGCCAAGTCACTTCACCCTGTTTCCCTCAATTTCCTCATCTATAAAAATGAGCCAGAAAGGAAATGGCAGTCTCTTTCCCAAGGATACAACTGAGAAACGATTGAACAAAAAATGATCAGGAGAAAGCCTCCTATTCCAATTCAACATTCGCCTTGGCTCCTCGGGAGCTGGGGGCTCGAACGTCCGTTTTCCTGCGCACTGTTAGCAGGTCCCCTTTCAGTACAGGTCTCTTTCTCTAGGCCACCTGCAAGCCATACCAAGTAGAGTAGTCAGATCCCATCTAAGCAGATTTGGTTATAGAACATGGAGAGAGTTGTCAAACTATCATTTAGCACTCCCGGAGAAAAATGATTGGGGGCAAGGGGAGGGCAAGAAGAAGGCTTATGGAGAGACACAGTGTGACACTGTGGAATTGCAAAATTCTCAACAGTCCTATTACAGTGGCCACAAATCGAAACAGAATCGTAAGATCATAGAACGTCAAAGCCAGAGGGATAAGGAATATCTTTGCAAAAGGTCCCCCCTTCCATTCTTCCCTGATTTTAGAATGGAGTGACCTGCCCTCTTATATTTAGCTTAAATAGCCACTGGCGCTTATAGTTCCTCATCTAAACCTTATTTCTGCTAACCTGTTTTTGAGGTTTCTCAATGGTTCTTATTAAAACTGAAAGGGACCCTAGAAACCATCTAGTCCAAGCTTTTATTTTTCAGAGGAATGAATAAACGGAGGCTCGAAAAAGGGAAGTGACCTGAATAAGCTCTCATCCAGTTAGCGTTCCACTACCAAAATCAGACTGAATGGCTTCCATGCTGGTGAGCCAAAAGACATGATCCTGGAAGCTAGTTTCTTTCCTTACAGCCTGGGATCTGCTGGACTTCCCAACAGGAAAGGAAGCACAGGTTTTTAACAATATCTGTGACTGGAGGGAAGTATCCTTTGTTATATTATAGATGATATGTAGTATATATTATATTATCCAGAACCTGGATATAATGCGATACCCCAAGTTTGAGAACCTTTTCCAGATTCTTGACTCTTTCTGTACTTCCTCCCACTCAGTCCTTTCTCCAAGATGCCAAAAACCTCAAAAGAATAGGTCATATTTCTACGTCTCCTATGATCATGACACAATCTCTGTGAGGGAGGGGGGGACACTTATTAGCATTCCCATTTTCAGATCTGTACAAAGTCAAATTGGAGAGGTTTAAGCAAGATCACATGACAAGGAAATGACAGTTATAAGGACATAGTCAAGTCCAATATGCTTCCCAGCATACCATGCTGCCTCTCTCAAAGCAGAGAGCTGGGGGACAGAGCTTGCGGTTTCCTGTATGCAAAGTACATGATCTCCCCAGTAGAATGTAGGCTCCTTAAGGGAAGGGATTGTCTTTATATTCTCCTCACCTAGCAGAGTACCTGGCACATGCCTTAATAAATAATTGGTGGATGGAAGCAAAGGACGTGCTTGACCACTGAGCTACATTCTCCAGAGGAAAGAATCCAGAAAACAACTCTTCCTTCCTTTCTCCCTCCCTCCTTCTTTCTTTCCTCTTTGCCTCCTCCCTCCTTCCCTCCTTTTCTTCCTTTCTTCCCATCTCCCTCCCTCCATTCTTCCTTTTCACCTCCCTCTTTCCTTCCTTCCTTCCTTCCTTCCTTCCTTCCTTCCTTCCTTCCTTCCTTCCTTCCTTCCTTCCTTCCTTCCTTCCTTCTTTTCTTCCTTCCTTCCTTCCTTCCTTCCTACCTTTCTTCCATGAACTCTCCCTCCCTCTTTCCCTTCCTTATTCTCTCCCCCATTCCTTCTTTCATCTCCTCCCTTCCCCCCTCTCTCTTTCCTTTCTCCTTTCCTTCCTTCTTTCTTTTCTTCCTGCTCTTTCCCAGAGCAGGCTCTTCCTGTCTTTGAATAGTCTGTATTGGAATGCCATCAGAACCGAAATAGTCTGACCAGATGAGGAGAAATGCAGAAAGGAATGAAGGAAGGAGGGGGGGCGAGGGGGTTTGCTCCGTTCTCTCTCTAGACAGTGGCGCTCAGGGTCACCGAACTCGAGCATATGCCAGCACATGGCTAGGTCCTCTCTCTTCCCAAGCCTCTTTAACCATAATTGCTCTGAGTCAGAATATGTTCCAGAGATGGGCAGGGTCTGAAGAAAAAGGGAGATGGAGAGCTTAGCCCAAAGGAACTTAATTAGATTACTGGAACTAGTACAGAATGTGCTGTAGCTGCTTTTCTTAGGGTATCTGGGTAATTGTCCCATGAGTTCTTCTGCAGGGAGCCTGCTGTGAGGGGGCACAGCTATCTTGAGGGCCCTACTTATGACATGCTTGAAACAGCTTGGTGGCTCAGTGGATAGAGAGCTAGACCTGGAATTGGGAAGATCTGGTCACAAAACACTAATTAGCTGTATGACCCTGAGCAAGTCACCTAATCTTTGTCTGCCTTAACCCAACGGAAGACAAAATGGCAAACCACTCCAGTATCTCTGCCAAGAAAACCGCACACGGAATTACAAAGAGATGGGCATGACTAAACAGTTGAGTAACCAATACTACATGTTCCTCTGGCTGGGCTCCTCTGGGAAATTGAGCCACAGAGAAGGCTGGTACTCAGCGACTGCTTGCTTAGCATTTGACTTCATAGCCATAAGACTTTTTCTTCCATGCCTCTTCTTTACCTGCATTTTCCATCCTCTCCATTCTCAGCCTCCATCCTCCATCAAGGTGTAAGTGGGAGGGGATCGCCCTTTGCAATGAAGAAACGACCTTAGCTCAAGTCCTGGTACAAGCCACATCTCGTATCTCAACTTCATTGACCAGTACCTTCATGAAATGGCAGGATTCACTGCAATTCCCCATTTAGGACACGGGAAAGCCTACAACTCTCTTCCTGTGGATGAGCTAGTTTCCCTTTGTCTGGACACAAGTGAACATGGAAGCTAACTCCTACCCTAAAGAGGTTTGAAAGCGGGCCAGATTTAGGGAAATGCTTCTCTGAACAAGTGAGTTCTGGTCTGTTTTATCAGAGCCACAGAGAAAGTTTTGCTAAAGAAATTTCCACTTCAGAAGCCTGAATGGGGCACAGATAATTCCAAAAGCTGAGAAAGAGGAGCTGTCCAAAGAGCTCCGTGTGGATGCCTTGATATTTTTCAAAGACATTTATGGAAGGGCAAAGCGAACTCCGGCAGTCACCGATGGATACGAAAGTCCCAAAGCCCTGTAGGCACAGTGTTACTCCACCAAGGAACATACATTCATTACTATGGGCCAGCCATTGTGCCAAGCTGAAGACACAAAGAAAGGCATCAAAGGGTCCCTGCTCTCCGAGAGCCCGTATTCTAACAATGGGGGGCTGCTAAAGTCCAGAACAAGCAGAGTTAGGCAATGAGCCTTAAAGCCAACAAAAAGGGAGAAGAGAGGAAGATGAAAGACAGGGTAGGACCTTTGTTTGAGGTAGATGAGAATGATGGATATGAGATGGCAGTTCAAACTACCGAACCCTGAGTTTTGTTTTCTGTTTGCTTATTATTAGCATTCCTATTTTCAGATCACTACAAATTCAAATTGGAGAGGTTTAAGCCTCTTAGTTTGTTTCTGTTTGCTGTATTAAGAATAATCTTTAGACTGGGAGAGAAAGGACAAAGATGGTACCAGAGAAGTAAGTGGGAAAAAAGATGCTCTTACTTCTCTCCTCTATGAGTCCACATCATGAAATTGGAATGAATTACATCATAGGCCCTGAAAGAATCCAGGAATGGTTGGATAAGTGAACTCAAAGAGAAGCATTTCCTGGAGCGGGGTCTTCAGTGAGGTGCCCAGGGATGTGTCCTTGACCCTGTTCTGTTGGATGGCTTTTTCTTGGCTAATTCATGACAGAGGCGATGCATCTAATTAATACATGTCTAATTAATGGATAACATACATAAAAGGGAGAATTAGCTAGTGTGCTCGGTGACAGAATTGGGCTCCAAAAAGGGCTCTAGGCCTTAGAGCTAAGGGTCACATGTAATGTGATGAAATTTTTGTCTCCACATATCTGGGATTTCACGGATGTGGACACTATCTCCGGCAACCTGACTCACCATAGGAACGTCTTTCCTCCACACATTTTTGTCTATCCGACATGCTAGACTCCTTCTGGGCCTCTCAAGCTTCCATGGCTACCAAGGGAGTGCATAGGCAGTCCACTGTTATCCTTCACTTACCGCCTGACTGATCAGCCACCCTTGTGAGTGATACTGCTCTCTAATGATCTCCCATATATTACTGTTTGCATGCAATTCATCAATGTTACTATGCTACATCCTATTTACCCCCACCTCACATATATCGATTGTCCTTTGTGTGATCTATGATCCTGATGCTTTTGTGATGATAGTATCCCATGCTTTGTCACCATATAGCACGAGTAGGAGAGTACAGGTACTAAGAAGACTAGCCTTTGTTGTCCCTTGCTTTGGGACATGAAAAACACTGTGCAGGAAAAAACAAAAACAAAAACAAAAACAAAAAAACCTTTGCATCAAGTTTCTCCAATAAAGATCTTATTCCTTCTTTATTTAAAGAACAGATTCAAACTTACAAGACTAAGAGGCATTCCCCAATAGATAGGTGGTCAAAGGATCTGAACAGGTATGTTCCAAAAGAAGCAACCAAGCTTTCAAGAGCTACAAGAAAAAGGCTCCAAAGCATTAAAAATTAGAAAAATACACGTTAAAGTTACCCTGAGGTTCCTCTTCACTCTGAAAAGACTGGCAAAGTAGACAAAAAAAGGGAGGAAAATGGCACTTGTTGAAGAGGCTGTGAGGAAACTAGACCCATTAATGTGCTATTGGTAGCATTGTTTCAGCCGCTCTGGGAAGCAATTTACAACTGCGCCTAAACCTCCTGTGGCTTCCCCTCCCACCGTTCTCTCAGCCAAGCAAAACAAAGATTTTAAAAATCAAATGAAAACAGGAGAAGAAAAAATGGGAAAAGAAATGAGCACAATTACGGAAGGAGAACTAATAACTTTGTTAAAAAAGGTACAAAACCTCTTCAAAGAAAATAACTTCTTAAAAATTAGAGTCCGCCAAATGATAGCTAACTATTCTATGAGACATCAAGAAATAGCCTTATGACAAAGTACAAATAGAACAACTATAATAAATAACAAAGTAAAAAAGGAATAAAGAAGGAAATGTGAAATATCTCACAGGAAAAATAATTGACCTAAAAAAGATAAAAATTATAAATTTTTATAAATAATATATATTTATAAATTCTAAATAAAAAATTGCAGGAATATTATAGCCAAAATCCAGAAGGTCAAGGAAAAAAAATATTTTCAGCAGCCAAAAAGAAATATTCAAGTACCACAGAGCTACAGTTGGATTCACACAAGATTTAGCAGCTACCACTAAAAAAACCAAAACAAACAAAAACCCCCATAAAGCTTAAGATATGCTACAAAAGATCTAAGATTACAACCTACTCAGGAAAACTGAGTATGACACCACAGGGGGAAAATGTATATTTAATCAAATAGAGGACTTCCAAGCATTCCTGATGAAAAGACCAGAGCTGAATACATAATCTGAAATTTAAACACAGGACTCAAGAGAAGCATAAAAAGGTAAACATGAGTGAGGAATCATAAGGCATTAAGTAAGATTAAATTATTTACACTCTAATATAGGAATATAATACTTATAATCACTCAGAATTTTCTATCACCCAGGGTCATAGAGTGAATCTAATTAGATAAAAAGCCTGAGTATGATTCTATTGTGTTTGGATGATCTCAAAAGAAGAATGGAAGGGAAGGTAGAGAAATGCACTGGGTGAAGGGTGGGGGTGAGGAGGAAGAATAGGGAAAATTATCTCACATAAATGGGGCATGTAAGGAAAAGTTTTTATACAATGGGAGGAGGGAGGAAGCAGGCAATACTTCAGTTTCACTCTAATCTGAACTAGTTCAAAAAGGGAAGAATATACATACACATAAATGGACACTGAAATTCATCTTACCCAATAGGGAAGGAGAAAAAGTGGTTAAGAGGGAGAGGGAGAGGGAGAGGATAGACTAAGGGTGCCAGTGGTCAGAAGCAAAATAATCTCTTAAGGAGGGAACAGAGTCAAAAAATAAAGAAGGAGATAACAGGATGGAGGGAAATACACAGCTAGCAATCATAACTGTGAATAGGAATGGGGTGAAGTCATCCATAATATAGAAAAAGAAAATGCAATGGATTAGAAATCAGAATTCAGCAATATGTTCCTTCTAAGAAACATGCTTGAAAAAGAAAGATACAAATAAGAGTTAAAATAGATAGCTGGAGCAGAATTTATATTTCAGCTGAAGTTAAAAAAAAAGAGGCAGAAATGGTAGTCATGATCTCAGACAAAGCAAAAGCAAAAACAGATCTAATTTAAAGAGATCATTTTATTACATTTTTTAAAAAAGGTATCAAAGAATGAATTAATGAATACCAACTTTGTCTAAATGTATACATGTATATATTCATGTGTATATATATGTATGTATGTATCCCAAATTTTTAAAAGGAAAAGTTAAATGAGTTACAGGAAGAAATAGAGAGTAAAATTAAAATAATGGGGAACCTCCGTTTACTCCTTTCAGACCTAAATAAATAACCATAAAATAAACAAGAAAGAAATTCAGGAGATGAATACAGTTTTAGAAAAGCTATATATGATAGACCTCTGGAGAATGGCAAGTGAAAATAGAAAGGCAGATACCTATTTCTCAGCTGTGCATGGCACTTTCACAAAAAATTGACCATGTATCAGGATGTAAAAACATTATAAACCAATATAGGAAAGTAGAAATATTAACTGCATCTTTTTCTGATCATAAAATAAATCATATTTAACAAAGGGTCTTTGAAACTTAGATTAAAAACTAATTGGAAACTAGATCCTGAAGAATAGATGGGGTCAATGAACATATCATAGAAACAATCAATATGTTCATTAAAAATCATGACAACAATGAGAAAATTTGTGGGATGCAGTCAAACCAATACATGAGTCTAAATGCTTACATCAATAAAAGAGAAAAAAAGAGCAGATCAATCAGTTGGACATGAAAGTAAACCAAAACATTAAAATATATTAAAAATAACATATTAAAAACCCCAGTTAAACACTGAAATAGTAATTCTGAAAACCAAAGATGAACAAAATTGAAGGTGAGAAAAGCACTAAATTAATAACTAAAAGTAGGAACTGTTTTTTTAAACAATAAAATAGCAACATCATTGGTAAATTTAATTTTTAAAAAGGGAAAAAATTAGCAGCATCAAAAATGAAAAAGGCAAATTCACAGCCAATGAACATGAAACAAAAGCAATTATCAGCAATTGCTATCTTGTCCCAACTATATACCAATAAAGCTGACGATCTAAATTAAGTGGATGCATTTTCACAAAACTATAAATTACCCAGATGAAGAGAACAGGAAATAGAAGATCTAAATACTCTTTGGGAAAAGAAATGGAACAAAGAATAAATTAACTCCCCAAGGGAAAAGCAAAACAATAACAGCAACAAGCCACAACCAGATAAATATAGGAGCAAATTCTAACAAACATTTAAAGAACAATTAATTTACATACCACATAAACTTGAAAAAAATACATGAAGAAAAAATTCTACCAAATTTTTTCTATGACACAAATGTGGGTCTAGAGACCTAAAACAGGGAGAGTCAAAAGAGAAAAAGAAAACTATAGATCAATTTCCTCAAATCCCCAATTTCCAAAATCAATGCAGACATTTTAAATAAAATACCAGCAAGGAAATGACAGCAATATATCACAGATCATACACTTTTACCAGGCTGGATTTATACCAGGAATGGAAAACCGGTTTGATATTAGGAAAATTATCATCATCATGGACTCAAAAATATTATGACAAAACCACAAAAATTGTATGATTATTTCAATAGATTCAGAAGCTGCTGACAAAATACAACACTTATTTCTGTTTAAAACACTAAAGGGAATAGGAATAAATGGAACTTCCTTTCAAATAAATGGGAGCTATCTGGAACCAAGAGCAACCAATACCTGTACTTCGGAGAAGGGAGAAGCCTTTCTAGTAATATCAAGAGCGAAGCAAGTGTCTTCATTATCACCCTTCTTATTCAATGTTATTCTACAAAAACCAGCTTTAGCAATAAGACATTAAAAAACCAAATTGAAGGAATAGGCATAGACAATGAGAAATTAAACTATCACCTTTTATAGATGCCATGATCATACTTAAGGAAACAAGTAACATCTAACTGAGACAGTTAACAATTTAAGTAGTATATAAAAGAAACCCACACAAATCTCAGCATTTCTGTATGTTAGCAACAAAACCCAACAGACAGAAATAGCAAGAAAAATTCCATTTAAAATACTACAGACAGTATTAAATGTTTAGGAGTCTACTTGACAAGACACACAAGGAAACTATATGAATACAATGAGCAAACACAAATAGGGATCTAAACAACTGTAGGAATATTAATTGGTCATGGGGATCTCAAACCAATATAATGAAATGGTAATGCTACATAAATTAATTTACTCATTCGGTGCCGTACCAATCAAATTACCAGCTGCTTTAGAGAACAAAAACAATCCTAACAATATTCATCTGGAGAAACATAAGGTCAAAAACTGAAATGGAACTGGTGGGGAAAAAATAAGAAAGGGAGACTAGCAATACCACATCTCACACTATATTAGAAAATTATAATCATCAAAACATTTTGGCCCTGGTTTAGAGCTGTTCCTCAGGAGGACAACTAAGTACACAAGATATACACAAGCAAATGAGCACAGGAATCTGATGTTTGATCAATCCAAAGATTGCAGCTACTAGTCACCAAAAAAGGTTCAGAAAACTAGAAAGTACTCTGGCAGCATAGATCTCACAATGAATACCAAAATAAATTCCAAATGAGTTCATGATTGGGCATAAAGGATGATATCATAAGCAAATTAGGAGAGAATGAAAGAAATTCGCTCTCAGGCTAGTTCATGACCAAAGAAAAGGTACATTGGAGGTAAAATGGATAATTTTGATTACATAAAATTAAAAAGGTTTTGCACAAACAAAAGCAATACAGCTATAATTAGAAGAAAAGCAGGAAACTAAGGTGGGCAGGAGGGGGAGAAATCCTTACATCAAGTTTTTCAGATGAAGGTCTCATTTCTAAAATACATAGGGAACTGAGTCAAATTTGCAAAACTCAAAACCATTCCCCAATTGATAAATGGTCAAAGGATACGAGTTGGTAGATTTCAGAGGAAGAAATCCAAGCTATTGATAACCATATGAACAAAAAAATTATTTAAATCACTAATAATTAGTGAAGTGCCAATTAAAATCATTCTGAGTAACTGAGTAACTTTGAGTTACTACTACCTCAAACCCATCAGACTGACTAAGATGACAGAAAAGGAAATGACAGATGCCAGAGAGGTTAAGGAAAATAGGCTAAGGGAAAACAACAAAGCATTATTAATGGAGTTATCAACAAGTGCAACCATTCTCAAAAATAATTTTCAACTATATCTAAAGAACTATTAAACTATATATACCCTCTGACCCAACTATACCACTACTAAGCCTAGACCCAAAGAAATCAAAGAAAGAGGAAAAGGACCCAGATAGACAAAAATAGTTATAGCAGTTGTTTTTTTGTTTTTTTAAACAATAGTTAAGAATCATAAACTGTGGAAAGACATCAACTGATGCTGAGTGAAATGAGCAGAACCAGAAGATCGCTGTACACTTCAATGCTGTATGAAGATGTATTCTGATGGAAGTGGAAATCTTCAACACAGAGAAGATCCAACTCACTTCCAGTTGATCAATGATGGACAGAAACAACCACACCCAGAGAAGGAACACTGGGAAGTGAATGTAAACTGTTAACACTACTGTCTATCTACTTATACCTTCAAAATCTAATACTTAATGTGCAACCAGAAAATGGGATTTACACACAGATATTGTATCTAGGTTATACTGTAACACATGTATGGGATTGCCTGTCATCTAGGGGAGGGAGTAGAGGGAGGGAGGAGATAATTTGGAAAAATGAATACAAGGGATAATGTTATAAAAAATTACTCATGCAAATGTACTGTCAAAAATTTTATAATTATAAAATTTAAAAAAGAATCATAAACTGAGGGAATGCACATGATTTGGGGAATGGCTGAACAAGGTCAGCTCTATGATGGAATACTATTGTGCTATAATATATATTATATAATATATATTGTGCTATAAGAAATGATGAAGGGAATGCGTCAAAGAAACTTGGGAAGACTTGCATGAAGTGAGGCAAAGTGAAATGAGCAGAAGCAGGCAAATGATTTTTATAATAATAGGGCTACTGTAAATAATTGCAGATAATCAATTCTGAAAAACTGCTGAGCAACACACAATGAGCTAACCTAACTTCAGAGCACTCATGATGAAGCGTGTTGTGTACCTCCATTTTGAGAGATGATGGGCCGAGAGGGAGACTGAGGCACAGTCTGGTTTTGGATATGGCTAATGAAAGAATTTGTTTTTCATTTTGAAAAAAAAATACACATACACATACACACACACACACACATGGCTTTCTCAATGGGTGGGAAACAGGGAAGGGGACAGAATTTGGAAAAGAAAACAAAAGTGAATTGGATTAAAAAAAAATAATAAAGCTGTCAACAAGAAGATGGATTCCCACATAGCTAAAGATCTGTTCAAGCTAGCACTTTCCAAGCCTCATAGGAAGACCCTCACTACCTCTCCATAGCACTCTCTTTGGGGGTTATGTATTCTCAGGTTCTGCACAGGGACCAGAGACCCCTTTGAGAAATGAGATGCTGTGGGTCAAGTCTAGCTATTACATTGAACTACCAGAGGTCCGTTGGAGGCCCTTGGCCGTGGGTGTTCCAGACACCTCATCTGGGCCCCTGAGAGGGCCAAGGCCGATTCCGAGATGAAATTCTATCTAATCCCTGTCTTTCCCATCAAAGTCACCTCTTGGTCCCGGCTGGATGTACCTCCAGGCGTGTTTGCAGTATCTCAAGCTCGGCCCTCTGCTGTGAGGAAATGGCTTCTCATCATGTTGAGCGGAGCTGAGCAAATGAACTGTGGCCCACTCTCTCTGATGTCAGAACCTGGGTTTGGAACCTACATCGGGTAAGGCAAGGATCCTCTCTTTCCTATTCTATCAGATGATGGGGTTAGACGATTCCATCCGTGATCCTTCTAGATCAGAAGCTAGGGGCATGAGGATCGAGTCCTAGAGCTCACAAAGGGTACACCCACCATGTTCTCTAGACCCTCCTTGATGCTCGAGCACCCCCTTATCATCACCCTGTAGACAGAGTTCCAAAATGGCATCCGTCACCGATGGTAAGGCCGGTCCAAGAGTCCACCCTTCTGGAGGGGTCACCAGACCCCCCGAAGACACTCACAGCCCAGGGGGGCATAGGCTGTGTCTGATTACACAAGGGAAGCCAACTGCAGGCATCAGGGCCAAATCCAACAATGAAATGACACTAATGAAGTCTCCAGAGAGCTTGTCGCGCCGAGAGGGGATTAAATATAGCATCTGTGTAAAGCAACAAATGCAGCGCAAAGAGAGTGAAAGGCTCCTCGGGGCGCCTTCTAGGGATGAACCTTGCTAATGGAAGTCACCAAGGAGTCCAGCCCAGAGGCTCTCCGGGCTCCCTGACCATGCAGTGCCTCCCAGAAGTCGTTCTACTTCTGAGTAACCTGGGTGGGAGGTTCCAAAACTGTGTTTCACAAGTAGGGAGACTGAGGCATAAACTCCTTTGGACTGACTCGACGCTCATGTATATATGTGGCGTAGCTCTCGATCTTTGGGGGTTTGGGCCCATCAGCTTCTGCCATACAGAAGGCGCTCAAGAAATGCTTGGTAGGTGAGTGAATGAATGAATGAAAAAAAGGGTGACTCAATCCTAAGTTGTGCAGTGACTTGGGGGTCTACAGGGCAAGAAAACTCAGTTCTCCTGTGGTGCGGGCTGGGCTACCCATCCTTCGCTAGCTCCCACTGCCCTGGCAAAAGATATGCCTTTAGGTCATGGGTGGAAGGAGCGCGTGCCATCTGTTACTATTCATCTCCTTGCCTAGTGGTGGCATCAGAGAAAATGGGGCCTTCCATTCTCAGCCAGAGACAAACTGAAAAAAAAGGTCTTTCTGGGTCTGAACTGCTTTGGTTCGAATACTCCCAGAGAGAGATCAAGGAGGTGAAAGGTCAGACCATGCGTTTCTCCAGCATCCCAGCTGTCACTGGGGCCTGACACTCAAGCAAATTGGAGCTGAATGAGGGCATGAGAACAAAGCCGAAAGCCAAGGCCTTCTTCCCCAAATGTTCCCCAATGGGGCCGGTCACCCACCCCACTTTGCTACCGACCACTGGTCTCCTTGGCAAAAGGCCTGTGGGACTTTCTGAGGGTTCCAACATCCTAGCTAGGGGGATGTATGTTGGCCCCCACCATCTTAGACAACCATCTCCCAGAGAGGCCGGCCCCCAGCCATATGGCTGCTTCTTGAGTAGCCCTTTGGAGGACCCCTCACCTGGGCACTGGTCCTGTTCCCGGCTCAGCTGCTAACAACGGGACCTGCTCTGCTTTCAAGTCAGGGTCAGGGAGAGGGGGTTACAAGGCACCGGGGGCTGCTCTCACCCCTGAGCTGACAAAAGTCACTCAACATCGGGCACTCTGGCATAAAATGTTACCTATCTGGCCACACAATGGTTAGAGACAATCGGCCCCAGATGGAGACAGATTCTCTCTGGATGGTACCATCCAGTCAAACCGAGGGGCTTCAAGGCTGGCCTTGGACTTGAGGAGACCTAGACAAAAGCCAGAAAACTTCCTCGGGCCCTCGGGCAAGGGAAGACTTCAAGGTAAAAGCAGCTGCCAACGTGCCATCGGAGGGCATTTCCACACTGGCCGCTCTTTCCATTCATCATCACCCGGTAGCTCCCTACCTGTGGGAAAAGTGTGAGCTAAAGAGGCCGACATCTTGCTCGAAATCCTGAGTGAGTCTGGATTTGAACTGAGTCCTCCAGAATCTGGACCCAGCACCCTATCTGTGTCCTGGACATGGCTCTACCCTCAATCCTCCGTGACCCTGAGCAAGTCATTTCCCTTGGGCCTCCATTTTTCCCTCTACAAAATGGGAATAATAACAGGAGCCACCTCAGGAGGCTCCAGTGAGATGATGAAGCCCTATACGCTGGAAAGCGTTTTTTGCTGGCAGTTATTACAATCCCTGTGACTAAGAACCTCAATCTCAGAGACTGTGAGCTTGAAGGGACTTTAGGGAATCCAGAGTCAAATGGTCCCATTTTGGAGATGAGGGCCTAGGGAGCTGGCACAAACAGCGTGGCACGCAGGTGAAATTCAAACGGGGTCCCTGAGCCGCGCACCCACGCTTACCCTGGGTGCACTCCTTACTGGGCTGCTAGCCGAGGACCCAAGTCCCCCGGCTCCTAGGCGCCCCTCCCCACATTACCATGCTGCGCCGGAGCCTACAGACACAGACCAGCTTCCTCCTGAAACAGCTGGAGGGACAGAGCGGAGGAAAGGCTAATAAATTTCTCAGGCCCCAGCCCATCTTCTCCAACCGGACCACATGTTTCCAGAGAGAGAGACTCCAGCCAAAGCACACTCCCTTCCCAGGCAGCACGAGGCCGGGCCGGCTTAGGGCTGGGGCTGCCCTCTTTTCAGAAAGGTACCAGGCACAGGGCAGAGCCCAGAGGGAGGGAGGGAGGGAGAGGAAAAAAGTTCCAGGCGGTAGCCTTGGTACCAAGAACCTGCCAGAATGGCCCTAGTCAAGTCATTTGTCCTCCAGAAGTGAGCAGAACAGTTACCCTCTGAGACCCTTTCCAGTCCTGACATTGTGCCATGCTGTTTCACCCAGTACAGCCAACCATTCAGTGCTGTTCAGTCCCAACTAGTACAGGCCACACTCCCTGCGCTGCTCTGAGGGGCGCAGAGGCATGCCGGGATTCTCAGACAGCTGCGAGATCCCTCTCAGCCTGGGTTTGCTCATTCAGAAAATGGCAAGCGGAAGAGCCCTTCCTGAAGTGGCCCACACACGTGAATGCCTTCCGAGACCTAAAAGCGGGCTAGAAATGGCGGCTTCGGAGAGGAGACCCTAGGGGCTGGCAGGGATGGCCCCCTCTACTGGGTCATGGCTTTTTACTTGCCACCCCTTCCTTCCCTCCTCTGCCTCTCTCACGGGATGCCTGCACTGTGCCCACTTGGAGCAGGAAGGGCTGAATTTCTCAGGGCCGTGCCTCAGTTTCCCCATCCATCTTCCCCCGGAAGCAGACATGGCTGTTCTGCCGTGGCTGGAAGATCAGCAGCAGCAGATTTGGTCTCACTGTGGCCGCAGGTAGCAGAGCGGGGGAGATGAGGCTGCCAGCCCTCCCCCTCGGGGAACAGATTGGGCTCTTGCCTGTCAATAAAGCTGCCCTAGCTACGCAATCTTCGTACCCTGCCTCAGTTTCCCCACTTTGAAAGAGCCGGCCAAGCCCCCGGGGCGCAGCCCCCGGCTCTAGAGGAGGGAGAAAAACGAGGTCCCCTCCCTGAGGGCCGCTGCCGTCTGGGTCTGGCTTCTCCCAGAAAGAGGCTTAAGTGGCTGCTGCCTCCGGAATGGGAAAACAGGCAGCGGGCGGGAGAGCGGCCTCCGCCCAGGGCCCAGATTAAGATCTCGGCTGAGATTGCGGCTCACTTGGCCCTGCCGCCGCCGCCATCTGATCCGAGCCACTTGATTAACGCGCCCCATTTCCCAGCCGCTGCCTCAGTGCAAGCGGGATCAATGGAAAGGCCGCCTCCTTAATTGCTGTTAATTTCCTCGCCCACACTCCCCCCCCCCCTTACGCAGATGGCGCCCCAGGCCGGGACCGGGCCACCTCCCATCCCCTGCGGACCAAGCTGGGGTGGGGGGGGGCGGCTTCTGAGGAGACTCCCCTTTGGGGAAGGGGGAGGGGCCGGGAGGGGGGGGTTCGGGCAAGTGGGCTCTTCCACACGCAGTGCGCAAAATTCAAAGGGAGACAAGGCAGGAGCACGAGCCCGAGGCTCCCCAGGGTCAGAGAGGGAGAGCTGGGAGCAGTGGGCGTGGATGGCGGGAGCCTCCCGCCACTGTCCACGCCCCCACTTGGCGTGCGCTACATCTGCATTGTGGCTCTGGTCCCTGGGAAAGGCTGCACTCTAGACCTGTGTGTGTGTGTGTGCGTGTGTGTGCGTGTGCGCGTGGCACTGCACATGTGGATGGATGGATGTGTGCAGGCTATGGGTGTGTATGGTGTGTGTGTGTGCCCGTGTGTTCTCAGCACGCATGTTTATGGATGCACACTCCTGCCGTACACAGACAACAGCCTGGGTCCATCAATCAACTTTTCCTACATCCAATCCCGTCTGAAATGCACCCAGAGCTGGGGCTCAGGCGAATCCCAAGGTGAAGCAGGCCCTCGCTCAAAAGCCGCCCTCCCAGAGGGCAGCCTGCCGCCCCACCCTCTGCATTTTCCCTGGTCAGCTGGCCTGAGACGGGGCTTACCCCCTCCACACATGCGCACACGCACACACGGGGCCCACAGACATGCTCACAGAACACACACAGGACAACCGGAGCGCACACACACATGCTCACGGGACGCACGAACCAAAAGATCACACTCCCAGCTCACCCACGGACGCAGGGTACACTCATCCACATAGGACACACACATTCAGCACAGACAGACAGACACACACACACAGCTAGAAGCAGACTCAACACACACACACACAGGATACACTCATCCACATAGGACACACATTCAGCACAGACACACACACACACACAGGACACTCACACAGCTAGAAGCAGACTCAACACACACACACAGGGTACACTCATCCACATAGGACACACATATTCAGCACAGACACACACACACACACACACACAGCTAAAAGCAGACTCAACACGCACACAGAGGGTACACTCATCCACATAGGACACACATTCAGCACAGACAGACAGACACACAGGACACTCACACAGCTAGAAGCAGACTCAACACACAGACACAGGATACACTCATCCACATAGGACACACATTCAGCACAGACAGACAGACACACACACAGCTAGAAGCAGACTCAACACACACACACACACAGGGTACACTCATCCACATAGGACACACATATTCAGCACAGACAGACACACAGGACACTCACACAGCTAGAAGCAGACTCAACACACACACAGGGTACTCTCATGCACATAGGACACACATTCAGCACAGACAGACAGACACACACACAGCTAGAAGCAGACTCAACACACACACACACAGGGTACACTCATCCACATAGGACACACATATTCAGCACAGACAGACAGACAGACACAGCTAGAATCAGACTCAACACACAGATACACAGGGTACACTCATCCACAGAGGACACATATTCAGCACAGACAGACAGACACAGCTAGAAGCAGACTCAACACACAGATACACAGGGTACACTCATCCACAGAGGACACATATTCAGCACAGACAGACAGACAGACACAGCTAGAAGCAGACTCAACACACACACACAGGGTACACTCATCCACATAGGACACACATTCAGCACAGACAGACACACACACACACAGCTAGAAGCAGACTCAACACACACACACACAGGGTACACTCATCCACATAGGACACACATATTCAGCACAGACAGACAGACAGACACAGCTAGAAGCAGACTCAACACACAGATACACAGGGTACACTCATCCACAGAGGACACATATTCAGCACAGACAGACAGACAGACACAGCTAGAAGCAGACTCAACACACAGATACACAGGGTACACTCATCCACAGAGGACACATATTCAGCACAGACAGACAGACAGACACAGCTAGAAGCAGACTCAACACACACACACAGGGTACACTCATCCACATAGGACACACATATTCAGCACAGACACACACACACACACACACACAGCTAGAAGCAGACTCAACACACAGACACAGGATACACTCATCCACATAGGACACACATTCAGCACAGACAGACAGACACACACACAGCTAGAAGCAGACTCAACACACACACACACAGGGTACACTCATCCACATAGGACACACATATTCAGCACAGACAGACACACACACACACACACACACACACACACAGCTAGAAGCAGACTCAACACACAGACACAGGATACACTCATCCACATAGGACACACATTCAGCACAGACAGACAGACACACACACAGCTAGAAGCAGACTCAACACACACACACACAGGGTACACTCATCCACATAGGACACACATATTCAGCACAGACAGACACACACACACACACACACACACACAGCTAGAAGCAGACTCAACACACAGACACAGGATACACTCATCCACATAGGACACACATTCAGCACAGACAGACAGACAGACACACAGCTAGAAGCAGACTCAACACACACACACACAGGGTACACTCATCCACATAGGACACACATATTCAGCACAGACAGACACACAGGACACTCACACAGCTAGAAGCAGACTCAACACACAGACAGAGGATACACTCATCCACATAGGACACACATATTCAGCACAAACAGACAGAGAGACACACAGGACACACACACAGGGTAGTCTCATCCACATAGGACACACATATTCAGCACAGATACACACACACACACACACAGCTAGAAGCAGACTCAACACACACACAGGGTACTCTCATGCACATAAGATACTCATACACCTGCTTACACACACACCGGACATTCATACATACAGAACACACAGACACACTCATGGGACCCAGATCCAGGACACTCGTTCAGATAGAATACATGGCTCAGACACTCACAGACACACAATAGTGGCCTCTGACTTGCCTAGGATCCTAGCAGAAAGGAGCATGGGAATCGGGCAATAGAACATCTCTGTGGAACGCCCCCCCATTCTGAAATCCAAGCCCAGTCTCACCGATCAAGGACACCAACAAACAGAATGCTCCGAGAGTCTAGGCACCCTATTATTGAATCAGCTGCACAGTCACCTGGGCTGGGGCCCTGGCTTTCAGTGGGAAAGACAGTCCCTGCTCGCAAGCTTATCCTCAACTCTCAATTATCTGTGGTAATAGAGGGGAGCAGTGATGCAGATAATCCCCAAATCATTTCTCTTGGGCCACGGAAAGCACTCTATGGTTGGTGGGGTTTTTGTTGTTGTTTTTTTTCCCCTTGGAAGACTTGCCTCCCTAATTCCGTTTTGCTTAGACTAATGAGTTTGCCTTCCCTGACTGAGCACAGCTCAAGTGGGGGCTGGGAGGTTGGGGGGAGGGAGAAGAAAGGGAGCCAGTCCGGGATTAAACATTTGCCACCAATAAGGCCCCTCTGGTTAATTGAGAGCTGCCTCTAAATAAGGGCTCTCAATTGCTAATTTGATCTGCTTTTATTCATCTGAGACAGGAGAGGGAAGAAAAGAGATGGAAGCAAATCTGCTCAAATGAATGGGTAAATGACACCCCACCAGCACCCCCACCCCCACCCACTCGGCTGCATGAATCCATAATAATATCAGCTCCTAGCTAGAGGGATCTGCTCCGCAAAACGGCCCCAGGAGGTTGCCAGCCTGGCCACATGGTGTGATTCACCTTCACAGACAGGGAAACTGAGGCTCCCGGAGGAGCCAGATTCAAACGGAGCCCTCTCACCCCTGGCCTGGCTTCCGCCTCCTCCGGCTTCCTCTCCCTTCAGCAGCGTCCACTGCATCAACAATCGCTGGTTTGGGGGAAATCGGCGTTGATGAAATGTCAGCCAAGAGATTGTTCGTGGACAAATGGGAGTCTTGTGAGACACAGATGGCCCGATGGAGCAGAGTCAGAGTTTGAGGATTTGATTAGCTGTCGTTTGCTTGCTGACCCCTGGGGGATTGGGGGACGTGGGGGAGATAGCTTAGCTTGCCATTCAGGGGGCTACCGAGCGGCAGAGACCCAGGTCAGAGATTACATTTAATAAAGACGCGAGAGCCAAAAGCCAGCGAGCCAAATAGTCCCTTCTCCTTTCTCTGAGGGCCCGGGCCCCACAGCTCTCCCAATCCACCCCAATAACCAGAAGCCACTAGAACCTTACCAGGGAAGGAGGGAAGGAATGGGGGGAGGGAGAAGAGGAGAAGACACAATTTCTTCCCGACCGTCAACAGGTTAAGTATTAGGATCAACAGCCCTGGCGCTCGTTAATAGCACTGCGGATGCTGCGTTCACTTAGAAAAAGAATTTATTACCCTCTAAACAAAAAAGCATCATTGCCGGCCTGCTGTCGGGAATGAATGGGAAAAGGATGCTTGCTGACCGTTTTTTGAAAATAGTTTTCAATTTACTTCTTAATTATGGTTCTAACACCCACTCTGAACATGGCAAGATTTACTGGACTTCCCCCTGGACCCATATATTCCAGGCTACTTAAAGGAGCATTTACTTCTCACTCTGCATCTCCCATGGGCTTCCAAAAACCAGGGAGGGGGGACAAAGAAGTGGGGGGGGGGGGCTTGTGTAGCTTCCTTCAGCCCCAGCAGCTTAGTATCTGTCTCCATTTCTGGGGATGATCTGTATGTTGTAGGAGCCAACAATATGTGTATGTGTGTGTGTGTGTGTGTGTGTGTGTGTGTGTGTGTGTGCGCGCGCGCGCACTGTGCAGGAGACACATAAGGCAAGGTCCTTATCCCAGGGGAGCTTCCAATCAAATGGGAGAAACGAGGCAGGCACACATGAAACAGACAAACCAGGTGTTAGTGACAGCATGTGTCCATCCAGAAAAGCAGCCCAGAAAGGCTTGCCTCAGGTTGGGGGAGGTGAGGGAGCAGTAAAGGCTACTCTTTCGTGGCTGGTCAGTGGGGAAGTGCCAATCGAGCCCCCAGGAAAAGCGGGAGGCACGGATATGCTTTTTCACCTCATTTTCCTCAGTCCTCCAATTATAATGATTTCCTAGCAGGTCACATCTCCGGGCCCAGAGATACCAGCATAGCTGCAATAGAAGCTGAGCACAGACGGGCAAATGTGGCTCACTTAATAGCAACCCCTAGAGGGTCACATCAGGGCTAAAAACAAACCAATTCACACTTTTGGCCTCGTACCTTTTGCCACCAGGTAGGGGACCCTGGGCCATTGCCTGGAAATTGACGATTTTAGAAGGGAGGGGCCGGACGGGTCTCATTCGCAGACAGCTAGCCCAGCAGAAAACCTGCCTCCCCCCACTCCTCTCTCTGTTTGGGGTGGGGTCTGTCTCTCCCTTACCCACACGCACGAGCACACGCACGAGCACCCGCAGGCTGCACCTGACCTCTGCCCAATCACCGCCGCCAGGCCCAGGGCGAGGAGCTCCCCCCTCTGCGGACCACTAGGAGTCGGCGGTCCAATTTGCACCAGCTCCCAGCACCCCCTCGGCCCCTTTGCTCCTTTCCTGGGCGGAAGGGGCAGGAGGCTGGGATCTTCGAGTTGCCGAGGCCGCTGCCCACCCCCAGTGCCTGCCGTGCCCAAGAAAGGCCTCTAAGAGGCGGGGTTTTGGACGCCGCCCGCCCCCCCCCCCCCAAGCTGGAAAGGCGGGGGCTCCGGCCGGCCAGATGCAGGGTGGCACAGGCGGTGGCTCGGTAATCCGCTGGGGAGGTGCCCTGCCCGGTCCCCAGCATCCCAGTGCCCCCGAGGCACCCGTCTAAGCGTCCTCTCGAGAGGCCGGCCCACCCCAGGGCCGGGAAACCAAATGAGCACCTGGCTGTAGCGCAAAGGGAAGCGGGGCTCGAGCTCGGCCCGGGCCGGGCCAGGGGGCTGACGAGCCGTGCCCTTACCTTGCTCCCCATCCGGCCCGATGCGGACACTTTGGCGACGAGCTCGTGGGAGCTTCCTCCTGGCGCTCCCTCGCTGCCCGAGGACGCCTCCTCCGCCGCAGCCAGCCTGGCCAAGTCGAGCGCGGGGCCAGACTCGCTGGGCTTCCCGGTCCCCGAGGCCCCAGGTGGCGTTGGCTCGGCCATGGTCCCCAGGCCTCGCTCAGGGGCGCCACAGGCCGGGAGCTCCCGACACTCGAGCCGAGCCGCTCTTCTCCCTCCCACCAGCTTCATGCAACCCTTGTAAAAGACAAGAGCAGAGCCCCGTTAGGCAGCCCCGTCCCCGCCGGCGGCCCGGCCGGGGCTGGGCAGGAAGCGGCCCCTGCAGGGGACGGAGCCGCGCCCCCGCCTGCCCCACGCCGACAGGCACGGGCCGATTTGGCGCTCCAACCTCCCTCTGCCCCCTCGCTCGGGCCGGACTAGCGGCTCGGGCCCGCCTCGCTCGGGCCCTTCCCACTGGCTGCGAATATTTTGCAAACTCGAGCTTCCCTCATTGCGACTCAGGAAGCCCAAAGTGCTCCATTTCTGTCTGCCTCGCCTCCCCTGCGCCCGCCCCGCCGCCGCCGCCGCTCAGCTGCATTCTGCTCTACAGGTATAGGGATGGCCAAGATTCACGGGCTTCCAGCAGGGGAGGGGGGAGCGGGGACGTCTGGGGGTGGGAGGGGGAGAGCGCGGCCCTCGCCGGGGGGGACAGGGGAGAGCCACCAAGCCACAGACAGACATGCAGATGAGACCAGACAGAGACTCCGAGGGAGAGCCACAGGGAGGGAGCGGCTAGGAAGAGAGGGAGGGAGGCAGACAGACAGACAGACACTGGGGGGGGGGGGGAAGGGGGGAGAGAAAGATGTCACGGACACTTCTGCTTAAGTCCAGCGCATAGGAAACGGTTTGCAAAGGGAACAACAGCAGATCTCGGCCCCTAAATCACCTCGGCTCACCGCTCCCCCCTTGGCCCCGAACCAGCACCTGCCCCTCTCAGGCTAACTGCCAAAACACTGACCATGACACTGCGGAGAGGGAGCTCGAGAGGGCGGGGTCCCAAGCGGCCGGCCCCCAAAGCAGGCGGCCCTTGGAGCGAGCCCACCGATGGCCGTCGGCGGCCCCCGCGCCATCCTGCGGCCTGGGCCCCCGCCGGCTTTCCGTCCCGTCCCCGTGCCTGTGCGCTTACCTGCCCGGCCGGAGGCTCTGCAGCCCGAGGAGTGGCAGCTCGGCCCGGGCGCCGATGGGCGCCCACAACCCGTCCCGTCCCTTTCCCCCAACCCGGCCGGCCGCCATCCAAGAGAAGCCGCCGAGCCCGGCCCAGCGGGCCGGGCGGCGGGCACAGAGAAGCGTCCCAGCTCCTGCAGTGCGTGTGTGTGCGTGTGAGACACACAGAGAGAGACACCGAGAGGGAGGGAGGGAGAGACAGAGAGAGAGGGAGACAGAGAGACACCGAGAGGGAGGGAGAGACACAGAGAGAGGGAGGGAGGGAGAGACAGAGAGGGCGGGAGAGACACAGAGAGAGGGAGGGAGAGACACAGAGAGAGGGAGGGAGAGACACAGAGAGAGAGGGAGGGAGAGACAGAGAGAGAGGGAGGGAGGGAGAGACACAGAGAGAGAGGGAGGGAGAGACAGAGAGCGAGACACCGCCAGAGCTTGGGAGCCCAGCCGAGCCCACCGCCTGCCTATCTCCTGCCTGCTCCCGGGGCTCGGGCGTGCATCCAGGAGGGCAGGCGGCCCTAAGGGGAGCCGGAGAAGCCGCCGGGGCTCCGGCTTCGCTCCCTCCCGGCTCGGCCGCTTGGTTGCCGGAGGAGCCGAGCTGCCGCCGGCTGCCGCTCTGGCTCTCCGGCCCGGGGCCCTGCCCAGCCCAGCTCGTGCAGCCGCTGCGGCACTAGCCGGAGAGGGAGGTGGGTCCCCGAGCTAAGGCGCCCGCCTCCGTGCAGGGCAGAGCCGGGACAGCCCCGCTGCTCTCAGCTCCTCCAGTCTCTTGCGCTCCCTGGAGGCGCTCTCCGCTCTCCCGTCCCCTCGCCTCCCATTTCTGATCTAGGCTCTGCAGCCCAGCCGAGCTCCCGGCCCGTGCGCCCTGCCTTTCCCGCCCCCCCCCCCCACTGGGGCGTCCGGCACCGGTCCTCTCTCCCAGCCCGGCAGATGGGCGCCCCCCCCCCCACCGGCGGCTCACGGCCCCCCCACACCGACCGGCTGGTGCGCTCGCTCGAGCACTTGTTGCTCCTGCCGCCCGCCCGCCTGCCAAGCCTGCCCGGACTCCGCGTCCCCAGCCGCCGCAGCGCGCTGCTCTCTGCTCGCTCGAGGCCAGGCCCAGCGCGCCCTCCCCGCTCCTCGCCAGGGCTCCCGCTCCCGCACCGGCTCCCGCTCCCGCAGCCTCCGCCGCAGCCCCCTCCGCAGCCGCGCCGGCTGACCCCGTGTCCCACCTCGGGGTGCGGCCGGGCCGCCGCGCCTCCCTCGGCTCCTCGCCCCGACGGTTGTGGGCTCTCGGCGGTGGAACTGTCCGGAGACGGTGGTGGGTCGGTGGCCCGGGGGCTCCGGCCGGCTGCCGGGCGGCGCCGCATGTCGGGGAGCTGGCCTGCGGCTGGCCGCGAGGCGCGGGCGGCCCGGTCCGCTCCCTCGGCCGGGCTCGGCTCGGCTGTGGCCGCGGGCTCCGGAGCACTGTCCTCGGAGGGAGGTCCGGAGGGCGCGCAGTCCGGGAGCGCTCTGGCGGCGACGGCGCGCTGGGCTAGCTGAAGCAGCAGCCCCCAGGAGCCTCAGCCAAACTTTCCCCCTCCCCACAGGCTGGCGCGCTCACGCCCGCGCTTGTAGTCCCCTCCCCTCTCCTCCTCTCTTCTCCTCTCTTCTCCCCTCCCTCTCCTCTCGCTCTCTTTCTCCTCTCTCTCTCGCTCTCTCTCCCTCTCCTCTCTTGCTCTCCCTTCTCTCTCTCTCTCTCTCTCTCTCTCTCTCTCTCTCTCTCTCTCTCTCTCTCTCTCTCTCTCTCTCTCTCTCTCTCTTCTCTCTCTCTCTCTCTCCTTCTCTCTCTCCCCCTTCTCTCTCTCCCCCTTCTCTCCCTCTCCCCTTCTCTCTCTCCTTCCCTTTCTCCCTCTCTCTCCTTCTCTTCCTCTCTCACTCTCCTTCTGTCCCTCCCTCCCTCTCCCTCTCTTCCTCTCTCTTCCTCCCTCCCCCTCTCTTCCTTTCTCTTCCTCCCGTCCCACTCTCATGCTCCTTCCCTCTCTCTCTGGCTGGGCCGGGCAAGCAGCAGGCTGGTAGGCTGGCCTGGCAACCGCCCGCTCGCTCGCTCCCTCCCTCCCTCCCTCCTTCCCTCCCAAGCAATCTGAGCCACTTTGAGGATGGGATGGCTGCACTGCTTGGCCCTTCTCCTGGGGGTCCCTCTGCAGCCTCCCCTAGCCCTACCCCAGTCAGCTAGATGGACAGGAGGGCACTAAGCAATCCAGGTGACTTCCTGAGGTAGAGGGGCAGGCCCCCGAGGGGGAATAGAGTAGGGAAAGGGGCCAAGGAGATGAGGGGGGCGAGGGGGGGGGAGATTGGGGGGATAAGGGGGTGAGAGGAACTGAGGGGGGAGGGGGATGGGGAAGAGGGAGTGAGGGGATGAAGAGGTGATGGAAGAGGAAGTAAGGAAACCGAGAGGGTGAAGAGTTAAGGGGTAAGAAAGGCAGGAGGAGATGAGGAAGAACCTCTCTGACAGCTTTTTGGTGCTAGCCTTGGACTGCCAGTGCAGGGGGTGCGCCCCCCCCCTCTTCACCCAGGACACGTGTCCCTGCCCGTCTAGCAGCAGGTGAGCAGCCCGGACACTGCAGTACCCTCAGCCTCCACCCCGGGGAGAGGCTGCAGTAAATTGCCTCATAAACAGGTGGATGGGTAGCTTGAGCAAGATGGTGTAGAGGAGATGGAGGCTGGGAGTTTGTCTTTATCCTTTATCTGGTGTCAAGTTCTCCAAAGTCTCCTTAATGTGCCAGAAGCTCTGGGACTCAGAGGGAGGGCTGGGCCTTCTTGGCCAGGGGGAGGGCCAGGTGGACCCCCCAGCCTCAAGATAGAGAATAGAGCCTCCATACCTTCTCTCAGCTAGCCAACAGCAAACTCTCCATTTATTTTATTCACCCTCCTTTTGCTTCTAGTGTTCCTCTCCATTTCTTTTCCCTTTTCTCCATGGCCCTGTCTCAGCTGTTTGGATGGCTCTGGGACCTTTCCCAGATTGTCTTTCCCCCCCATCTCCCAGCCTCCCAGCCTCTTTCTTCTCCTGCCATCTTTCTCCAAATTTCCCTTGCCTGTGCACCTCCAGCTTCTCTCTCTCCTGTTCTCCATTCCTCGATTGTGTTTCAGCAATCCCTCCGTATCCAAGGTAACTGGCATATCTGGCCGCCACACACCTAGCAGTGGCCTTCAAAGGAGCCTCCTCAACAGCCCCATTCACTGAGTGACACCAGAGCCAGGGCCACCAGCACTAATGGCACAGAACTGCCACCGGTGTTGGCGTGGAGACACTTCAGAAACCTGGAAAACCAAAGGCTACAAACCCACAAAACCAAAGAGTAGAAACCCAGAAAAACAAAAGTAGAAATCTTTAGGAAAAGTCTTCAGAAACCCGGAAAACCGAAGGCTAGAAACCCACAAAACCAAAGCCTAGAAATCCACAAAACCAAAGGCTGCAAACCCACAAAATCAAAGGCTGTAAACCCACAAAACCAAAGCCTAGAAATCCACAAAACCAAAGGCTGCAAACCCACAAAATCAAAGGCTGTAAACCCACAAAACCAAAGCCTAGAAATCCACAAAACCAAAAGCTGTAAACCCACAAAACCAAAGCCTAGAAATCCACAAAACCAAAGCCTAGAAATCCACAAAACCAAAGCCTAGAAACCCACAAAACCAAAGCCTAGAAATCCACAAAACCAAAGGCTGCAAACCCACAAAACCAAAGGCTAGAAACACATAAAACCAAAGGTAGAAACCTCTAGGAAAATTCTCCAGAAACCTGGAAAACCAAAGGCTAGAAACCTCTAGGAAAAATCGGACAGGGAGCCACTATTCGGCAGCCCCCAAGCTGCAGTTGGAAGGTAGACCTCCCCTCAGCAGGCACGCAAGTAACCAGCTCCTGAACTTAACCAAGCATTCCCGCCTGGCTTTCCACTCCCCTCCTGAGTCTTGCCATCTTCACCTTGCCATCTTCGCCTTGCCATCTTCGCCTTGCTCTCTTGCCTGGGTGTCTGTCTTATTCAGCTGTTGGCAGGCCTGGATTCCCCACTTAGACCAAATCCCTTCATGCAGCCCTTGAACCAGCAGGTCCACCAACTCTTGACAGGAGGCCTAAATATGCCAGATCTTCCATCTGAAAATTTGGGGAGCCCAAGCTTTTGCAAAGGTGAACATTCAGAGCTGGCTTTGCATGGACTTGGAAAAACAAAATCTGATTAAAATCAATTTCTTTATGACTTTTTAATCACTAAATGGTTGATTTGATCCCTGGGATCACAGAACAATTTATTGGGTGAAAAGAAGCAGAGAACAGAAAGAAGTCCAAGCCCGAGTTGGAGTAAGCTTTCTAGGCACCGGATGGTGGGGTCCGAGCAATGGAGACATTGTAGCAAGGGGTAGTGGGCTTTGGGGTAGATAGCCTTTGCTTGCCTTCCCTGGGAGGCACGGAAGCTATTATTAGCATCTGTGTCTCATTGTCTCAAGCTAAATGGGAAGCTCCCAAGAGCAGGAAAAGTATCCTCTGTAAACTTGGGTCTCGCCCCCAGAAGAGCCTAGCATGGGGTCAGGCATCCAAATAAGCAAATGGTCCGAGCAGATGTGTGTGATGTGTGTGGGAGGGTAAATTTCATGGCCTGATACATTTTTTATTATTAAAGCTTTTTATTTTTCAAAACACATGCAGAGTTTTCAACATTCACCCTTGCAAAACCTTGTGTTCCAAAGTTTTTCCTCCTCCCTTTCCCCCTTTTGCTCTAGATGGCAAGTGATCCGATATACGTTAAAGCCGGGCAATTCTTCTATGTATATTTCCCCAATTATCACGCCACAACAGAAAAACCCAATCAAAAAGGAAAAAGAAAATGAGAAAGAAAACAAAACACAAGCAAACAACAACAAAAGAGTGAAAATAGGATGTTGTAAACTAATGCAGACAAAATTAGAAGGGAAGCAGTAAAATGGGAAAACACTCTTACATCCAATGGATCTGATAAAGGCCCCATTTCTAAATATATAGAGAGAATTGACTCAAATTTATAATAGTTCAAGCTAGTCTCCAATTGATAAATAGACAAAGGACATGAACAGACAATTTTCAGATGAAGAAACTGAAACTATTACTAGCCACATGAAAAAGGTGCTCCAAATCACCATTGATCAGAGAAATGCAAATTAAGACAACTCTGAGATACCACTACACCCCTGTCAGATTGGCTAGAATGACAGGAAAAGATAATGCAGAATGTTGGAGGGGATGTGGGAAAACTGGGACACTGATGCATTGTTGGTGGAATTGTGAATACATCCAGCCATTTTGGAGAGCGATTTGGAACTCTGCCCAAAGGGCTCTCAAAGTGTGCACACCCTTTGATCCAGCAGTCTTTCAACTGGGCTTATATCCCAAAGAGATCTTAAAGGAGGGAAAGGGACCCACATGGGCAAAAATGTTTGTGGCAGCCCTTTTTGTAGTGGCAAGGAACTGGAAACTGAGTGGATGCCCATCAGTTGGAGAATGGCTGAATAAGTTATGGGATGTGAATGTTATGGAATATTATTGTTCTGTAAGAAACCATCGGCAGGATGATTTCAGAGAGGCCTGGAGGGACTTACAGGAACTGATGCTGAGTGAAATGAGTAGAGCCAGGAGATCATTGTTCACGGCAACAAGACTATACGATGATCAATTCTGATGGATGTGGCTTTCTTCAACAATGAAATAAACCAAATCAATTCCAATTGCTCAGTGATGAAGAGAACCATCTACACCCAGAGAGAGGACCATGGGAACTGAGTGTGGATCACGACATAGCATTTTCACTCCTTCTGTTATTGTCTGCTTGCATTTTTGTGTTCCTTGTCAGGTTATTTTTACCTTCTTTCTAAATCCAATTTTTCTTGTGCAACCAGATAACTGTATAAATATGTAACATGGATTGGATCTAACATGTATTTCAACATATTTAACATGTATTGGGATTACCTGCCATCTAAGGGAGGGAATGGGCGGAAAGAGGCAAAAATTTGGAACAGAAGGCTTTGTAAGGGTCAATGTTGAAAATTTACCCATGCACCTGCTTTGTAAATAAATAAACAAATTTTTAAAAAGGAAAGAAAATACAATGTTGTGATCGGTCCACACTGTTCCCATAGTCCTCTCCCTTGGTGCATGTCTCATGCATTTTGAGGTGGAAGACACTTTAGGGGGAATATAGCTCAGGTTTCTCACATTTTGCAGAGGAGGCCACTGGTCCCACATGGAGTTTTTAAGTGGGGGAATCAGTATTGGAACCCAAGTCCTTTGGCTCGAAATCTCTCTCTCCATGGTGCCACGGTCCCTGATTAAGATGTTAGAAGCCACCAGGTTGCTTGGGATTTGGGATTTGGGATAACCCATGCTTTTTCTAATGGAACAAGACAGAGATTGAGGCCAAAAATCCATCCAAGCACAATTTCAATCTGAGTAGATATAATCAACCTGTGCTGAACACCAGTCAGAACAGTGAAGCCTTTCTTCAGGAGAAGGGGCCCTTCAACCAGCTCACTAGACCCAGCCTCAACCCAGTGACACATACTCCTCATCCCCAGGATGTCTAACGTGATACTTCCTATGCAGCAGCCCGGACCCCAAATCTGAGCCTTATGTCTGCCCCCCCAGTATCAGCTGGATCTGGCCCTTTAATGTCACTCTATCTTGTCTCCAGCCCAGCAGCTTCTCCTTTTCTAGGTAATTGAGGTGTGAATCCCCCCATGTGGAGTTAGTCCCAGTTTGGGGCTTCCAAGTTGAGTGACCTTGAAAAAGTCCCTTCCCTTCTCTATTTCCTCACCTGTCAAAAGAGAGGGTGGAAGGGTTAAGGATGACCTCTAAGGTCTCCCTCTTGAAACCTCAGAACTTCCACGAAAAGAGTGATGAATTTGAAGTCAGAGGACTCCAATCCAAACCATTTTACCTGGGTGACATTAGGTCAGTGTCTCCACCTCCCTGAGCATCAGTTTCTTCATCTAGAAAATTAGGAGGTTGGACTATGTGGCCTCTAAGGTTCTTTCTAACGCTAATCCCAAGTTCCTATGATCTGGAACCAGATATTGCCCAAACTTCCTGCACCTCAGCTTCCTCATCTGTAAAGTAAGGTGGTTGAACTAAATGCATAAATAAGAAAAAAAAAAAATAAACAAATCAGCTTATAATCCTAGGAAAGAAAAAAAAAAGAAAGAAGAAAAATAATAAAATAAATAAAAACAAAATAATTAAAAATAAGCAAAAAAATTAAAAATAAAAATAAAAAATCCTAGGAAAAAAAAAGGCGGGGGATGTAGCAGAATTTGAAGATCCCAGTTGAGTCTTTCTGCACACACACACACACACACACACACACACACACACACACACACACACTGCCAGCAAATGGGTCTCAACTGGGGCACTTGGGAGCAGAGTTGGCTTCCTCCTCCTCATCCGTACCTCATAACAAGGGCCTTTTCCAAGTCCCTGTTCCTAGTCCCTCCTTCCCCCAGCCCCATTCCTTCTGGTGCCAGTAACTAGCAGAAAGCTGCATGCTTTTAAATTTATTGCCAACACAAAGTCCAATATACGATTGGGCGGCGGGGAGTAAAGAGCTGAAGTAAAGCATTCTGGGACAGCCCAGGCATCAGATCCCACCTCACGTGCCCATTAGCTGGGTGACACTGGCCAAGTCACTACTCCTCTCTAAACTTCAATTTACCTATGCGTAGAAAGGGAATAAAACTTGCACTTATGCCTCATGGTTGTTGTGAGGCTCAAATGGGCTGGGGTATGCAGTACTTTGCAAGCCTCTCTGTGCTGTATATTCTCCTTCAGATGCAGAGACTTCCAAGCACAGAATCAAGACCCTCCTTTGCATTGTCTCCAACAAATGGTCCTTCAGTCTTTGCTGGAAGGCTCCTGAAGGGGGGAGGCCTTTCTGCATGAGTGCAGCTCTGATTGTTAGCAAGCTCTACACTGGGCTCTGCCCAACTTACTGCCCCCCACCAATCGCTCCTGATTCTGTGCAATGAACAAGGCTAATCTCGCCTCCTCAAGACAGTCCTTGAACAAAGTCACTGTAGCTCCATCTCTGATTCTCCTGCCCCCCTCTTCTCACAAGGTATATCCAATTTCTTTTCTTTTTTCTTTTTTGAGACAATTGGGGTTAAGTGACTTGCCCAGGGTCACACAGCTAGGATGTGTTAAAGTGTCTGAGATTAGATTTGAACTTGGGTTCTCCTGACTTCAGGGCTGGTGCTCTATCCACTGCACCACCTAGCTGCCCCTATATCCAATTTCTTTGACTGAAACTCATGTTGCCTGGTCTCCATTCCTCTCCCCAAACCGATCGCTTTCTTCTTGATGCATTTCAGTTTGTCAATGTACTTTTGAAAGTGGGCTTGCACATCATATGGAATGACGATAAACTGAAACCTTTCCCAGTAAGATCAGGAGTGAAACAAAGTTGTCCACTATCACCATTACTAGTCAATATTATATTAGAAACACTAGCCTTGGCAATAAGAGTCGAGAAAGAGATGAAAGGAATTAGAGTAAGTAATGAGGAAACCAATCTATCACTCTGTGCAGATGACATGATGGTATACTTAGAGAACCCCAAAGATTCTGCTAAAAAGCTATTAGAAATAATTCATAACTTTAGCAAAGTTGTAGGATACAAAATAAATCCACATAAATCCCCAGCATTTTTATACATTACCAACACAATCCAACAGCAAGAGATACAAAGAAAAATTCCATTCAAAATAACTGTCGATAGTATAAAATATTTGGGAATCTATCTACCAAAGGAAAGTCAGGAATTATATGAACAAAATTACAAAACACTTGCCACAAAAATAAAGTCAGATTTAAATAAATGGAAAGACATTCAGTGCTCTTGGATAGGCCGAGCGAATATAATGAAGATGACAATACTCCCTAAACTAATCTATTTATTTAGTGCCATACCAATCAGACTCCCAAGAAATTATTTTAATGACCTAGAAAAATAACCACAAAATTCATATGGAAGAACAAAAGGTTGAGAATTTCAAGGGAATTAATGAAAAAAAAATCAAATGAAGGTGGCCTAGTTGTACCTGATCTAGAACTATATTATAAAGCAGCAGTCACCAAAAACATTTGGTATTGGCTAAGAAATAGACTAGTTGATCAGTGGAATAGCTCAGGTTCACAGGACAAGATAGTGAATAACTATAGCAACCTGGTGTTTGACAAACCCAAAGATCCCAACTTTTGGGATAAGAATTCATTATTTGACAAAAATTGCTGGGAAAACTGGAAATTAGTATGGCAGAAATTAGATATGGATCCACACTTAACACCACATACCAAGATAAGATCAAAATGAGTCCATGATTTAGGCATAAAGAAGGAGATCATAAATAAATTAGAGGAACACAGGATAGTTCTCAGACTTGTGGAGGAGGAAGGAATTTGTGACTAAAGAAGAACTAGAGACCATTATTGATCACAAAATAGATAATTTTGATTACATCAAATTAAAAAGCTTTTGTACAAACAAAACTAATGCAGACAAGATTAGAAGGGAAGCAACAAACTGGGAAAACATTTTTACAGCTAAAGGTTATGATAAAGGCCTCATTTCCAAAATATATAGAGAATTGGTTCTAATTTATAAGAAATCAAACCAATGTCGCAGGCCGGCTCTGCTAGCTGGCAGGTACCCGAGGCCAGGGGGAGCCTGGACAAGCCTCCATCATGGTGCCAGATTCAGGGTTGCAGCAGGCAGGTGCGGCCTAAGGCCACCGTTCCAGTCCACTTAGCCACCTGCAGAGACATTTGGCCAGCTTCCATAATGGGGAGTTTGGCTTCCCCAGACTGCCATGCTAATGGGATTCCTGATTCGAAATTCCAACTGATGATGATGAATGAATACAAGAGTGAAAGAGCCATGGAGGAGGACCCACATGGGGAGAGGAGGAGGAAGGACGGAAAGAAGGAAGGAGGGAGGCTAGGGCTGGCTACGTAAGGGGATGGGGGCCCGGGGCCCATGGGAAGAGCCAGAAGCTCCCCAGAAGCAGCAGGAACTCAGCTGGGCCTGTGTCTGATAGGAACCTCCCACCAGAGGCCTTGGAGGTCTTGGCCCCTACCCCCAGCCAGGGGCCATCAATAGACTAAAGGTTGGTAATGAGCCAAAGCAGCCCAGGCTACAGTGGTGCAATTCTCCAGAAGCTCTTCTGCCTCCACGCCTGCTGCCCTCCTCCTAGCAGGTACTCTTGCCTCCATCACTCCAACAGTCTTGACCCTGGGTTCCTTGCTTCTGGTTTCTCCCCACCTCAGGCAAAGTGATCTTCCTAGAGCTTAGGCCTCCTCTGCTTACTTGAAAAATTCCCTTTTGCCACCAGGATGAACTGCCAGCTTCTCCATTTGGCATTTCAAGTCTCTCTCAACCTACCCAAACTAGCTCTCCAGTCTTACTTTACCTGTCTTGTTTCATATTCTTCTTCTTTTTTTCTGAGGCAATTGGGGTTAAGTGACTTGCCCAGGGTAACATGTTATCAGATTTGAACTCAGGTCCCTCCTGACTTAAGGGCTGGTGCTCTATCCACTACGCCACCTAGCTGTCCCTCGTTTCATATTCTTTACTGTTCAGCCAAGCTGACTGTCCTACTTGCTGCCACTCACACAAGAGACCCCATTTCCTACTCCGTGTCTTTGCCCAGGGGGTGTCCCATTTGTGGAACATCCTCTTCCTCCCCCTCTCAGAATCTAGCTTCCTCCAAAGCTCGCCCAAATGTCACTTTCTATGGGAAGGCCCGCTCGACTTCCCCAGCTGCTAGTGCCTTCCCCCACCCTGAAATTGCCTCCAATTGTTCTTGCACACATTTGCAGCTACTTCACCTGCAAATCCATGTAGACACCAGCCACCTGAGAAAAAGGACCATCATTTTTGGTCTCTCCATCCCCAGCCCCCAGCCAGGCCCTGGAACAGAATGGGTGCTTAATAAATGCTGATTGATGGACAGACAGACAGATGAATGTGGGTAATCCCTCCAACAATCTGAGCACAACCCATGGAGGCAAGTCAAGAACCATTTATTGATTTGCTGCTAACCACAGCTAATCCCTCTTCCCCATGACAGCCTGTCAAACTCAAGAGATGGCTAGCTTTCAGAATTTACCAATAAGCACGCGGTAAGATCTGGGCCCAGAGCCCTGCTGGACTCTGTGGCTGAAGAGATGCAGATGAGCCGGTCCTGCCTTCGAGGAGCTGCTTGTCTCTGGGATCGGCCCTTTCCACACCCTCTGGCGCTGGCCGGACCTCCGGCCAGCTCCAAGGGCTCCTCCTGCCACAGGGGGCAAAATGCTAGAACCTGGAAGGACTTCTGACATGGGAAGGGCAAAGGGCAGCACTCAAAGTGGGGTCCAGATGCCAGGAGCAAAAGTGGCCAACAAGAGTGGCCTGGGAGGGAGGGAGGGAGAGCCTTCAGGTACCTACTAAATGCTTGAGTGGGGCAAAGAAATTCCCATTGGAATTGCTCAGACAGTGACAAGACCTTGGGCCGGAATTAGCATGCTACCCACTCTTCCCACTAATGCGACTTCTAGAAACCAAGGGAGAAAGAGGAAAAGGAGATGGCGAGATGAAGGATGGGAGTACTGTAATGAAATGGGACCCCCCCCAGCCATACTACCAGAGCAACCCCCTCCCAGAAGGCTGCTCTGCAAGCTCCCTTTCCAGTGGTACCTTTCCAGTGGGAAATCAGCCAGGGGACCCAAAACAGGCTTCTTTGTCTCCTGCTCCCTGGAGGATAGCTGCAGGGATCCCAGAGGGTCCCCATTCATTTGCCCTCGTCCCAGCATTACTGACCCTTGCTGCCCTTCCACTCGAAGGCCAGCCCAGCTCTTGGAAATACTTGCTCACCAGCCTCTGTTGGCCCTCCCCCACGCTAGGCCGAAGCCGACTTCTCTTATTCTCAGCCCTTGAAATTCCCGTGAATCTGGAACCGTTCTGTTGTTCTCTCTGATCTGGCTTCCAATCTCCCCCAATCTGGGCTGCTGGACCCATCGAGTCAGCTGCTCTGTCTCTGCCTCCCTGCTTGCCCTTCTTGGTTCCAGACTCTGGTTCCCTCCCTTTCTTCTTTTCCTCTCCTTTTCTCAGCAGCATCTAACCAAGACAACCATCATCTCAGGCCAGTCCCTCTCCCAGTCTACTGGGAACTTGGCAAGGATGGGTCGGGGAGGGGGACAAGGCGTTTCCACCAAGGCAGTGAAGTGGACAGAGCCCAATTTCGGTGACAGAGATTCGGCTCCAATCCCAGCTCAATTCCCCACCTGCAGGACCTTCATCTTTTAATGTCAGAGTCCTCCTTCCTAAAATCCACAGTTTGGATCTCGTGTCCTCAGGGATCCTTCCAGAACTAGTTCAGTGACCAGTCGCCTCCAAGGGCTGACCCAGTGGGACTGGGCGGGGTGGAGCCCTAAGAGTGACAGAGGAGACTTAGATCTTCCTAACAACAAAGTGCTCAACCATCTCTTTTTCTCCTCTCCCCACGTGAAACCATGCTCGCAATGCCCGACCTCCCTTGAACCATCCCAAGTCAACTTGTACCTGCATAGGACTTTCCACCCCGGCACCCGCTTGCCTATTGGCCCTTGTCTTCATCACATCCGGCTCCCGGCTCCTTCTATGGCTCCCTTTGCTTTCATCTCACTCATATCACTTTTGAGACTGTCCTCCTCCACACAAGAGGAGGTAAGGGAGACTTGAAAAGGATGTCTGGCCAGACATCTCTGGAGGCCCTAGAGTCTTCATGGAGGACCAAAAAATTGAGAAGGCCAAGCGCCCAAGGATTCCTTGGAGCTTGGCTGCTGATATAACTCGAGGGACCAGGACCCAAACTGAGGAGAAACAAGGATCTTGTTTCTTGGATCTTGGATCTTGGAGATGAATTGAGGTGGGGGTCCTGCAAAATCATCTCCCCTCCCCCCTTAATCATTCGGGTCTCACTCAGGGCCAACTCAGAGGCTCTGGGGACCCAGGATTAATGGAGCCCACGGCCCGAGATGGTGCAGGAGGACGTCGTTCATGGTCCAGTATCTGGCCTGGTTCCCTCCACCGTGGCAGTTCCCACAGCTCCAGCTCTCTTCAGGTTCCCCCGTTCACTCATTCTGCTCAGTGTGAGGTGGCTTTTCACTTTCCTCTGTGCTATATTAAGGTCCATCAAGAGGAGCCACTGGGGTGATGCTGTGATGAGGAGGAGTCTCATCAATTGGCCTCCCAAGAGAAGAGCTTCTCTGGCTCCTTGGACATAGGAAAGGAACTGGGGGAGGGGAAGCAGCCAGGTTCGAAAATGTGGGACCAACTTGCTGGGCTGAAGAAAGGAGATCACAGGACAGCAGGGACCACATGCTGCAAACAAGAGGCTCACAAGTCCACAGCCTCTGCCTCCAGACCTAGTCTTCACCTTGTCCTGGATCCCAAAGCCTGAAGAGGTCCTGTGGAGGTCAACCAGGAATACCCCCTGCCTCCAGTAAAGTTGACCTTAAACCTGGTGATTTGCCAAAAGTGGAGCACTCGCCCATTGTCCCTGAAGGGGATAAATATATCAGGTCCAGATAGGATAGCCAAGCAAGCTGGTGGTCCTGGATGAGTCAAGAGCACCAAGACTTGGTTACTCGCTCATCCTCCTTGGGTCGTGGGAGCTACAAGAAGGGGAAGTCATCCATCCTATGACCAGGAGCCCTCACTCCCAAGGATATTGTGGCCTCGTCACTCAAGCAATCAGAGCTAGAAAGACTCTGGAAAGCCTGACTCTCGGAGGGGAAGGAGCCCTATATAGGCGCAGACACGTTCAGAGTCACACAGGAGGTAATGGAGTCAAGATGGAGACTAGAACGTGTTCCCCATGAGCACAGGCAGACTCGGTGTGAGACAGTCGTGCCTCAGGGTTCAAAGGACCTGGCCTGGAATCCCTGCCCAGCCACTGTTCTTTTCTGGTCAGAACCCCAACTCCCTCCTCTCTAAAACGAAGAGGGCAGAGAAGGAAGCTTTTTGGGGTGTTCCAGCTTGGACTCTATTATCCCAGCTGGAATCGTGCTCACTGGATGCCCAACCTTTTGCTGCAGGAAGCTGTCTGTGGAGCACAAAAGAAAGGGAGAGAAAAGGCAAGGAAGAAGAAGAGGAGGAGGAAGGGAAGGGGAATGGGAAGAGGAGGTGGGAGAGAATAGCCTCTTCTGTCCCTCTGGACATTAAAGAGAGGAAGAGAAAAGGCAAGGAAGAAGAGGAGGAGGAAGGGAAGGGGAATGGGAAGAGGGGGTGGGAGAGAGTAGCCTCTTCTGTCCTTCTGGACATTAAAGAGAGGAAGAGAAAAGGCAAGGAAGAAGAGGAGGAGGAAGGGAAGGGGAATGGGAAGAGGGGGTGGGAGAGAGTAGCCTCTTCTGTCCTTCTGGACATTCAAGAAATCAAGTTCATAAATAAAAGATAGATGTGATGTGGTCAGACAATAGTTTACCTCAAAGATCTTGGGGCTTGACTAGATTGGCAACTCAACCGAGATGGCAGCGGGGCACGGCACGGCATTGTCCCTGTCACTGGGGCCGGGCAGAACAAAACAGGTCTGTCCTCTACATGGCAGCCCTTAGGATGATGGAATGGAGCTCTCACACCCCTATAAGTCTTCTCTTCTGGGGGATCAGAAGAGGCTCTTTCGTTCTGTCACCTTCCTCTGGAGGCTCATGGGATCACAGAACCTCAATGTCACCTAGGCTAAAACTTAAACTATGGATCACAACCCCGTATAGGATCATGTAACTACATGGGGGTGGGTCTTGAAATTATGATTTGTTATCAGGAAATGCTTGATTTGGATACTTATAGACTTCTAAACCCGGAGTTGGATAAAAAAACTTTCTTGGGACTGGTCTAGGCCAATCCCCCATTTTACACGGGGAAATGAAGGTACCCAGAGGTGACAGTGACGGCCCAGTATCATCCAGTAAAAAAGTGTAGACCCAGCATTCAAATCCGGGTCTTTTGGCTGCAAATCCAGTGTTCTTTCTACTGTAGTCTGCTACCTCCCATCCTCCAGCTTGGCTGCCAGTAAAACGTGGGGCCCAGAAGCGAGAGGCCAGCTATCCGCACCCATCTCATTCAGAGACCATAAACCAGTCCAGGAAACCTTGTTATCAGGTTTTGTAATTACGCTTGAATGATGATACTTGAGAAAGGCAGGTTTAATTAGAGGAGGATGACGAGGTATATAGAATTAAGAATTTCTGAGCTTGAAGAGGTCACAGAGTTCAATCTCCTCCACTTGCGGCCTCCCTTCCATGGCATCCGTGACAGGCCTGGAGACTCACAGTGTGATCCTCTTCACCCTACATTGGACAGCTCTGATTGCAAGAGAAACCTTCTTTATATTGGCTCCCAAGCCGGCATGTCTTGTCACTTGGACTGGGTCCATTTGCGGAGGCCAATCAGAGCAAGGCTAAGCTGCCAGCCCCATGACAACTTTCAGATATCTGAAAACTTCCATTGTGTTTCCTCCCAAGGAAGTAATCCCAGTTCCTTCGGTTGCCATGCGTCTTCACGGCCTTGGTACCCTAGCTCTGGATGTCTCTGGCTGGTTCCCAGCCTTCCTAGAAATGATCAGAGTCCTCTAGATTCAATCCGATGAACACAGTGGGACAGGCACTTCAGTTGGCCCATGAACGAATCCCCAAATCCCTTCTGCTGTCAGATGGCTCACTACAATCTCCGGGTCTTTGTCACATAGATACTTCTATCTCAGAGCAGAAGCCTAAAGAAGCAGTCTATTGCCGTTCAGTCATTTTCCAGTCACATCCCATTCCATGTGACCCCATTTGGGGTTTTCTCAGCAGAGATTCTAAAACAATTTATCAGTTCCTCCTCTGGCTCATTTTTCAAACGAGGAAACTAAGGCAAATAGGATCAAGTAACTTGCTGAAGGAAGCATCTGAGATGGACTTTGAACTCAGGTCGTCCTGAGGCTCTGTCCACTGCACCATCTCACTGCCTCCGTCCATACCTGGTCTCATCTACAAACTCTAGGACTGGGGTCCTTTTCCCTTTATCACTTTGTTCACTCCAGAACTTGTCCTAAAGTTTATGGATTTCCACCTTTTAGAAAATAGGGGTATTGGCCCATTCTGGGTTTCTGACACCTCTCCTGTTACCCATGATTCCCCCCATCCCAAGTTCACCAAAAACGGTGCTATCATCTCATCTGCAGCGTCTCTTCCATACATCCCCTTGTCTCCCCTGACACCGCCATCCCCCTGCTGCAGACTCTTGTCTCCTTGACACCGCCATCCCCCTGCAGCAGACTCTTGTCTCCTTGGCCCTGGACCATCACAATAGCTGCTGGTTCATCTGACTGGCAGCATTCTCTCCCCTTTGCAGTCCATCCTCCCTCAGCTGTCAAAGTGAATTTTCTAAAGCACAGGTCTGACCTTGTTACTCTCTGCCCCCCCTCAGTAAACTCCAGTGGCTCCCTATCATTTCTAAGATCAAATAGAAAACCCTCTGTTTGCCATTCAAAGTCTTTCCTAACTTGCTTCCCTTTTAAAAGTTTTCTTACACTTTCCCCCCACAGACACACCCTCCAAATACTGTTCATATCAGTGACCTGGATCAAAGATAGAGCAAAAGAGACTCAGGATCAGCCACCCAAGTGGGAGGAGAACCAATGAGAAAGATGTCCCAAAAAGCCAGAGGGAAGAAAGAGTGATGGCCAGGGCCAAAGGCTGCAGAGATGAAGGATGAGGATGTCTGAAGAAAGGCCACTGGATTTGACAGGTGAGAGTCACTTTAGAGATAACAGCTTCACCCGAAGCCAGAGTGCTGGGAGGGAAGAAGAGGCTGATGAGGGATGAAGGGGACGGCAAAGGAAGGAGGAATCTCTGAGCTTGTTCCCGCCCCATCCTGGGTCGGGTTTGACTGTGGAACTGAGCGGGACATGAATAATCTGTGTAAGATTGAACAAAAAGAGTGGACTCTGGTCAGCGGGAGCCCCGTCCTGGGAGAACGAGCAGCATGCTCTGCCTGCTGCCCACTCACATGAAAGCCAGGGAGCCCGTTTCCAGAAACACCCGATGATAAATTATCGAAAGACCTTGCTCTGTGACTTGGACTTTGTAGCGTGTGCAAGTATTCTGCGACTGCGTCCAATTGGCTTACTGTGCAGCGAGACACAGCTGTTCGGCCTCATTCTCTATTCCCGCCTGGCCGGGTTCAAGTGAGGAAGCAAAGTCTACCCTTTCTCCACTGTGGACATGAAACTATAAAGGCACAATCCTTCTGATGCTCCTGGCCCCGTTGTGGCTATTCTTTCCTGCCTTTAGTGATGGTGTTCTGGAGACAAATCAGACCGGACTTGTGAGCTGGAAAAGATTGGGAAAGTGCCAGGGGGGCAGGGAGTGGAGTCAGGTCAAGTCAGAGCCAGCAAATGGACACCACAACGCCAATCTTGGCAAGCCAGGTGGTGACTCTGTCTATCCACATCGGGCAGCAGACTTGGTGGGACCCATGTAACCATTTTAAATGTGAATCCGTTCTCCCCAGAGACCACATGGGACCGAGTACCTGCCGTTCAGGGGGATGGCCATACTGGTCTTGCTGGCTTTACTTAGTGGAAGCTAACTGATGATAATTGGCCAGATGAGCTTGGGCCATTAATTGTGGGGTCAATTAACAGCAGAAGATAGGTGCTAACTAACTGGTGATTGATATGAGGGGGAATGGCTCAAAATGGGGGGGTGAGCCCATGATATTAGAAAGACGCTTCCCATTCCAACAGTCCCCAAAACAAGAACTGCAAACTACTAACATGCTCCAGATCTTTAAAAATAAGAAAAACGCCGATCAAAACAAACCTAAAGATTCGCCTCACACTCTAAAGTTCTATCGAGATGATTAAAAAAAATGGGAATAATCCACATTGGCAAGATTGTGGGAAGACAGACACGTTAGTGTGTGTTGCTGCTAGAATGGTGGAGTCAGATAACTGTTTTGGAAAGTGACTAAGACGTCCACACTCTTGGACCTAGAGACAGAAGGCCAGCACGAAGCAAGTCCCCACATACATCAAGATATTTGTGGCAGCACTTTTGGTGAAATCAAGAGACTGCAAACAGCTGACACCCTTTCATGGGTCAATGGCCAGTTGTAGTATGTGAATATTATAGTATTATAAGAAATGATTGTCTACAATATATTTACTATATTATATAAGAGTATATATAAAAAGAAATGATCATTTCTTGTTACATACATTATATAAGAATAAATACCTATGATATTTTATATATATGATATATGTTATAGAAAAAAATAAAAAGACGTGATCATATAAATATTAGAAAAGTGATGATTACAGAGAAATATGGAAAGATCTCCACAAACTGATTCAGAGGGAACTGAGCAGAGCCAAGAAAATGATATGCACCATGATTACCATAGTGTCAATGGAAAAGAACAACGCACACAAAAAAAAAAATCAAAAGTCAATATATCAAAATAACAAAGAACAAGCCTGGCTGGAGAAGAGATAGAGAAGATCCTCTCGCCCCATCCCTTTTGCACAAGTGGGAGATGAATGGATATGGAACGGTTGCATCTATTTTCAGACTTTTTCAATGTATTGATGATTTGTGGTGATTTTCTTCCTCTTCTTTTTCTGATCTGTAAAAATGTTTTTATATAGGATAGCTCTTTGGTAGAGAAGAGGGAGGGATACTAGAGGAAATTATGGTAATATAAAAAAACCCAAAGATCAATAAAAACTTACTTTAAAAGACAGACCTCCCTCGACCCCTCAGGGGCAATCCCAGGATCCTGAGGTATAGTAGCTGCTATTTGGACACCTACCCTGCTAATGTTCATGGGGTTTGAAAAAATAAGCCCAAAGTCTTCCGTCAAGTTGCATCTTAGTACACGTAAGGCTAGGATTAGAACCAAACAAAACCCTTGTAGACCATATTAACATAGACCAAAGGAGGTTTTCAGCAAAGTTATTCAGCAAAGATACAGCACTGATTCAATTTAGCAGGTACCCTACCTTTACATTTGCCACAGCCATGTGCCCACCAGTAGTGTGTCAAGCCTGACGAAGCCCTGATATCTCGTGTGTTGGGCTTTTATTCTCAGGAAGCTTCGGCAACAGTTTAACTCTTCATCCTCTGAATGGATTCGGCAGGTGGGAGTAGGTCCCATTTCCATCACACAAACCCTCACACACACACCTTCATTTGGTGGCCTAGGCCAAAGCCTTATTTGCCCTAAACTACTCAGTTATTGTTTGTCCTTCATTCTCAAAGAAGACCATGATATCGGGGATGGGACACCGTGACTTGCAAGGGAATTGGACTGAAGGGGGGCGGGCAAGGTCACCGGACTTACTTTCCCCTCCGGAGCCGTCTGGGTGCAGTAACCAGAGAGAGATCAGGATGACTGGAGATGGTCCCAAATGCAGCGGGAGCCCTCGGCCTTTTTAAGCGAAGGTCTTCCACCGGTCTGTTTGACTGAGGCAACGCCCATTCAGTGATCAGGGCTAGGTCAGAAATGAAGCTGAGAATGGCCTCTTGCACCTAGTCAGAAATAAATAAATGAATGAATCAGGGAAGGCAAGCCCTTGATGGCCAAAAAGAAATAATTTCCAAGGTGATCCTAATAAACTTTGGATAGAAAATGGCATCTGCATCCAGCAAAAAAGAACTATGGAGATTGAATGGAAATCAACACATGCTACGCTCACGTCTTTTTTCTGTTCTTTCTCTCCCATGGCTTCTTCCCTCTTATTCTGACTTTTCCAACCTGATTCATAAAGCAATGTATATTAAAATTAATTAATACTTTTTAAAAAGAAAAATAAATGATCGCTATTTATATTCACTCTGAGTCAACCAGGGCCCAAACAATGACCACTTGGGACCCACTGTTCACTAATCAATGTGAGCCAGAGTGACTGGATCTTGCTGGTGTCTAAATTTAATTCATAAACTTAGGGCTTTCCTACTTCATCAAATGGGTGTATTGTACATGAATCATGAACTCATCCACTGAACCAGAGGCTAAAAGAGACCTTAGAGGTCATCTTTTCATTTTACAGAGGAGGAAACTAAGGCACAGAGAGAAGCGAGGTCTTGCTTCAAGTCACTCAGAATTTGAAGCCAGGTCCTCAGATCCAAAGCCGGGGCTCCTTTCACTGCTCCACACTGGCTGGTTAAGTGACTTGCTCCAGCATAGTGCAAAAGGGGCCAAGGTGGGCTTAAGACCAAGCCCCCCTAAGCCCCAAGCCCACTGCCTCTCCATCCATGCCCTTGTGTGAGGGACAAAGATGGAGATCATGCCAGGAAGTTGAAGGCCCAGCCCAACTTGATGAATGACACTCCAAAGATGATGGCACAAGGAAGATACTGGGGCTCTTAAGAGCCCCAGGTGGGCGGCTTGCCAAGCCTTTCTTGGCAAATTCGGTTCCCACTCGAGCTATCTGCCAAGAACCCCCAAACCTCCAGAGAGCCTCCTTCGCATGCGGGGACTTGAGGTCCCCTAGAAGGATGGCTCTCTCCTCCCCGGGCACCCCTTTGCTTCCTCCATCTCCCCCCCACCGGGCCCTGAGTCCGAGCCTTTTGCTGCATTCTCCAGCTATGCCAACAGAGACAGCTAGGACACAGCCAGCCAGAATCCATTTGTATGATGCTGGGGTGAGGGGCGGGGACTGGGCCCGCCAAGCCATCAGAGCCTCAGCACACAGGAGCATCTGAAGGGCTTGAAGGGAGGAAGAGAAATGATGGCTCCCATTTATTTATTTAATTGCTTCCAAAAATTGATCCTCAGAGCGCGCGTCAGGAAGAGAGGACGATGAAATCCACAAACAGGGATAAAAAATGATCGTGCGTGTAACTGTACACTCAATTATTTACAGTTCATTTAGGAAGGTGTCTATTAACTTCAGCAAGCTAGGAACCGAATCTTCTCCTTCCTACCGCCAGCTGTCCCTCCTTAGCTCCTTTGCTCCCGGGAATTTACTGGATTTTATGGTTTGGGACCTAGGGCGATGCATTTCTAGGCAGAACCGGGGCCTTCTGAGCTCATCCTGGCCCCCTGAGCCCATCCTGGTCCCCTTGTCATTCTGTAAGAAAGAAAATGGAGGGCCACAGAGCAGTGCCCACCTGCCCAGGCTCTCACAGCTGCCAAAATCAGAATCCAGGGCCCCCAATGACTAACAAACAGTTGTTCAAAACATCCTAGATTTTGTGTTCAGAGAGCTCGAAATGGAGCCCAAAATGGGGTTGAAAGCTGCTCATGACCCTCCCCTCCCCAAAGAGCTGAGGGCCAAAGGGCTTGGCAGGTGAAGGAGGCGAGCCAAGTAGGGACTTAAAGCCCTGGCCTTTGAGCTCCTCACACGAGGCCTTGTGTGCAGGCAAGTGAGGAAACTTCTCTGACAGCAGGATACCAGCCACTGGCCTCGGACCACCCTGAGCCACTTGGGTGGTTTTCTTGGCAAATTTGGACTACCCTGAGGCACTTTGGGGATTTCAGGTGGGCACTTGTACAGCTTTGAGTCTTGCCACCGCTGCTGGCACCTTTGGGCAACTGGCCTTTTCTTTTTCTTTTTGGCAAGTTAAAGAGAAGACTGGGTGCCTTCTCGGGGGATGGAAGAGGAAGGGGGAGCAGAGGGGAGGGTCCTAGGGCAAAATCCTCCTTTGCTCCAAAGCATCAGGCTGCAAGCAGAGAGTCTCTGGGGAGCGCCAAGTCATCAGCCCATCCTAGCCCCTCCACCTCAAGCCCCTGCATCGGGGCAGCTCCACGTTTACCGGGCAGAGCTGGAGCCCTGTTCACGCAGCCCCAATATGGTTGGGTGGCTTTAAGGTGCCTCAACCAGCAAGGACTCGGGAGTTCTCAAGGCTGGAAAGTTCCAGGCTTGCAAGATTCTAGAAAAGGGCCAGGCCATCAGACAGTAGGAGACCGTGTTGGTTGAAGGAAGGACTGGCTTTGGGACAGCCGAGATCTGGCTCATGGACAACTAAAGGACAGTTAGGGACGGCAGGTGGAAATGAGTGCGGAGGAGGGGAAACGTGCACCCAGCCCAGCAGGCAGGCCTGGGAAACAGAGGCTTAGCCATGCAACAGTAGTGTAGGGAAGGAAGGAAAGGCTGCCCGGGGGATGAGTCCCCAGCATTCCAGCACTGCTTCTGGGGAGCCTGGCCAAGGCCAGAATCCACTTTCCTTAATTGGTTGCAGCAGGAGGGGGAGGCGTGGAGGAACTTCAGCCAATTACACAATACCTTTCAGAAAGAGCAGCGTGTCTATCTCTCCCTCCCCTATTCCCTGTCTCCAGCTGCCCTGAATCCCCAAAAGAGCCTAGGAAGGTGCCCCTTCACTGGCACACTGGGGCAGCAGCCCAATCCCTCCCTCGGATGGAGGCTCATGGGTCACCTTAGCTCAAGGACAGGCCCCTTAATGCAGGGGCTTCTTGCTGTGGCGTCTGTGATCTTGAAAAAATGATTGATAGAGACAGAGACAGACATAGACAGATACATGATAGAGACAAACAGACAGATGATACAGATAGACAGGTAGATAGATAGAAACAGAAAGAAGGACCAAAAGACAGACTGATAGACAGGCAGACAAATAGATGGATAGATACAGATTGGCAGACAGCTAAGTAGATAGAAACAGAAAGAGGAGTAAATAAATAGATGATAGACAGACAAATGGAGAGATAGAGATAGACAAGACAGGTAGATAAAAACAATGAGACATACTGGTAAATAGATTGATAGATGTCTGGATAAATGAATAGATATAGATGGACAGATATGTAGATAGATTGACAGACAGAAAGGCAGATGGAGAGATACAGATAGATAAATGAGAGAGACAGAGACAGAGACAGAGACACAAGACAGGTAGATAGAAACAATGAGACATGCTGGTAAATTGATTTATGGCTGGATAAATGATCAGATATAGATGGACAGACATGTAGATAGACAGACTGACAGATAGACAGACAGGTGGATAGATACAGCTAGATAGCTAGATAGGTAGGCAGGTAGGTAGATAGATAGATAGATAGATAGATAGATAGATAGATAGATAGATACAGATAGTGAAGACAGGTAGATAAAAACAATGAGACATACTGGTAAATAGATTGATAGATGGCTGGATAAATGAACAGATATAGATGGACAGACATGTAGATAGACTGACAGATAGACAGACAGACAGGTGGATAGATACAGCTAGATAGCTAGATAGGTAGGCAGGTAGGTAGGTAGGCAGGTAGATAGATAGATAGATACAGATATAGAAAAAAGGTATATAAAAACAATAAGACATACTAGTAAATAGATTGGTAGATAGCTGGAGAAATGAATAGATAAAGATGGATTGTAGCCAGATAGACAGACAGATGGCAAGATACAGATAGATAGCTAGATAACTAGGTAGGTAGGTAGGTAGATAGATAGATAGATACAGATAGTGAAGACAGGTAGATAAAAACAATAAGACATACTGGTAAATAAATTGATAGATGGCTGGATAAATGAACAGATATAGATGGACAGACATGTAGATAGATTGACAGACAAACAGATGGAAAGATACAGATAGACTGACAGACAGATGGATAAATACAGATAGATAGATGATAGATAGATATAGACAAGACAGGAAGATAGAAACAATGAGACATACTGGTAAATAGATTGATAGATGGCTGGATAAATGGATAGATATAGATGGACAGACATGTAGATAGAATGACAGACAGGTAGATAGATACAGATAGATAGTAGATACGGATAGATAGCTAGCTAGCTAGGTAGGTAGGTAGGGAGATAGATAGATACAGATAGTGAAGACAGGTAGATAAAAACTAGTAAGACATACTTGTAAATTGGTAGATGGCTGGATAAATGAATAGATATAGATGGACAGACATGTAGATAGATTGACAGACAGACAGATAGATAGAGGGATATAGATAGATAGATAGATAGATAGATAGATAGATAGATAGATAGATAGAAAGAAAGAAAGAAAGAAAGAAAGAAAGAAAGAAAGAAAGAAAGAAAGAAAGAAAGAAAGAAAGAAAGAAAGAAAGAAAGAAAGAAAGAAAGAAAGAAAGAAAGAAAGAAAGAAAGAAACAGAAAGGACCAGGAGATAAATTGATAGACAAATGGATGGATGGATAAATGGCTAGACTGACAGACAGATAGACATAGACAGATAACTGTATTTCAATATAATTGTGTTTCCTCAAGTGATCTTATCGATTCTCTTGTACACATCCAGACCCACGATTCCAAGAAGGGGCCCAGAGCTCTGGCAGACTGCCAAAGGGGTCTGGGACACCAAATCGGTGGAGAACTCCCAGCGTGGGCAGACTATTTCCTTGGCCCTGTTCTCCGGGGTTCAAGGTAGATTCTAGGGAGAGAATAACCAAAGCTGTGCAGTTTGTTACACACATACACACACACACTCACATGTGCACGCACATGTGTGCACTGCCGCTTTCATGTTGTGTTACAGCATTTGAGCCCACTTCCTGTCAGGGCCCCCATGGGGGATTGATGCGGGCTCTGCTCCGCCGCCAGAGCCTGGCTTGAAGGTCAGCAAAGCCCTTTAAATGCATCAATCATCTCCCCGGATGCTCCAAACAACTGAGAGGCAATTACTGCCCAGAATCCAGATGAAGGGAGTGAGGCTCCCACAGTTGGAGGGACTAACCCAGGGTTCTATAGCGAATAAGCATCTGAAGTGAGATAAAATGAAGCTCTCTCCCAACTCTAGGCCCTATGCTCTAATCACTGAACTGCGCTGCCTTTCTAGAGGTCCACTGACAAGGTCATACAAAATGACACAGCATGCTCTGGCCACCTACCTGACCCACCCCGATGGTCAACCACAGCACAACCCCATTGGCCGTTAGTGCCCCAGCCAACCCGCAGTGCAGAGGGGGACAGCTAAGAGACGTCTTCTTTTGAAAAGGAGCCACATCTAGCCGGCTCTGGAGAGGAGGGGTTTGATGGGCTGAATGTCACAAGTGGAAATGTCACCAGCATCAACGGAAAGGCCAAAACAAACATCCAAAGATCAATTACATGAGAACTTCAGGAAGGGGGAGACTTGGTTCGCCAGCACTTCGGGGAAGCGTCCGATTCTGTATGAGCCAACAGAGCAACACAGTGACTCCGACTTCCTCAGGCAGCACTTAGGGAGAAGCCCCGTGTCCAAGATGAGCTAGGTGATATTCTCATGGTACTCTGATGGTCAATGAGCATTTATTAAGTACCTACTATGTGCTAGGTACCGTGCAGAGCATTGGGGATACCATCCAATGAGAGGGACAATGTGCAACAGCTATGTACAAACTATGGGCCGGGTTTATGGGAGGTATTAGCCTAGAGAGGCACTAGGATTATGGGAGATCGGAAAAAGCTTCTTGTAGAAGATAGGATTTTCTTTAGTACTTGAAGGAATCCAGGAAGAGTGGGAGGAGGAGGAGAAGAGGGAGAGAATTACAGTCAGGAGAAATGCCCAAATTTAGGCGATAGAAAGGACAAAGAGGCCGTTCTCTGCCAAGAAAACCCCAAGAAGAGTCGGACATGATGGACAAACGAGTGAATGATGACAATGATCACAGAGTATGTGACCAGGAATATGGAAAGACTGGAAAGGGAAGAAGAGGCTGTTGATGGAGGCTGGAGCACTGGAGTTTCTTTGACTGGATGGGAGTGATGTGTCCAGAGCTGTCCTTTGGGAAGAGAATCGGAGAGACTCAAGGCAGGGAGGTTCTGTGAGAGACTGCATTTGACCACAGATAGGAGGCATTGAAGATGGCACCCAAATTGGGCACCTGAATAACTGGGAAAGTAGTGGTGCCCTCAACTGTGATTGGGAAGTTAGGAAGAAGGGAGCAGGGTTTGAGGAAAAGATAGTGAGTTCAGTTTGGGACATGTTGAGTCAAAGATGTCCATGGGACATCCAATTTGATATGTCCAATAGATTATTGGAGGTCAGGAGAAAGGATAGAAATGGGCAAATGGATCAGAGAATGATCAGCACAGAGATGGTAAAAGAGTCCATGGGAGCCAATAAAATCATCCAGTCAAAGAGGATTAAAGGAAAAGAAAAGAGAGCCCGGAAAAGAAAAGAGAGCCCAGAAAAGAGAGAAGAGAGCCTGGAAAAGAAAAGAGAGCCCAGAAAAGAGAAGAGAGCCCGGAAAAGAGAGAAGAGAGCCTGGAGAAGAGAAAAGAGAGCCTGGAGAAGAGAAAAGAGAGCCTGGAGAAGAGAAAAGAGAGCCTGGAAAAGAAAAGAGAGCCTGGAAAGAAAAGAGAGCCCTGGAAAAGAAAAGAGAGCCCAGAAAAGAGAGAAGAGAGCCTGGAAAAGAAAAGAGAGCCCAGAAAAGAGAGAAGAGAGCCTGGAGAAGAGAAAAGAGAGCCTGGAAAAGAAAAGAGAGCCTGGAAAAGAAAAGAGAGCCCGGAAAAGAAAAGAGAGCCTGGAAAAGAGAGAAGAGAGCCTGGAAAAGAAAAGAGAGCCCAGAAAAGAGAAGAGAGCCCGGAAAAGAGAGAAGAGAGCCTGGAGAAGAAAAGAGAGCCTGGAAAAGAAAAGAGAGCCCGGAAAAGAAAAGAGAACCCGGAAAAGAAAAGAGAGCCCGGAAAAGAAAAGAGAGCCCGGAAAAGAAAAGAGAGCCCGGAAAAGAGAGAAGAGAGCCTGGAAAAGAAAAGAGAGCCCAGAAAAGAGAAGAGAGCCCGGAAAAGAGAGAAGAGAGCCTGGAGAAGAGAAAAGAGAGCCTGGAAAAGAAAAGAGAGCCTGGAAAGAAAAGAGAGCCTGGAAAAGAAAAGAGAGCCCGGAAAAGAAAAGAGAGCCCGGAAAAGAAAAGAGAGCCCAGAAAAGAGAGAAGAGAGCCCGGAAAAGAAAAGAGAGCCTGGAAAAGAAAAGAGAGCCCAGAAAAGAGAGAAGAGAGCCTGGAAAAGAAAAGAGAGCCCAGAAAAGAGAGAAGAGAGCCTGGAGAAGAGAAAAGAGAGCCTGGAAAAGAAAAGAGAGCCTGGAAAAGAAAAGAGAGCCCGGAAAAGAAAAGAGAGCCTGGAAAAGAGAGAAGAGAGCCTGGAAAAGAAAAGAGAGCCCAGAAAAGAGAAGAGAGCCCGGAAAAGAGAGAAGAGAGCCTGGAGAAGAGAAAGAGAGCCTGGAAAAGAAAAGAGAGCCCGGAAAAGAAAAGAGAACCCGGAAAAGAAAAGAGAGCCCGGAAAAGAAAAGAGAGCCCGGAAAAGAAAAGAGAGCCCGGAAAAGAAAAGAGAGCCCGGAAAAGAGAGAAGAGAGCCTGGAAAAGAAAAGAGAGCCCAGAAAAGAGAAGAGAGCCCGGAAAAGAGAGAAGAGAGCCTGGAGAAGAGAAAAGAGAGCCTGGAAAAGAAAAGAGAGCCTGGAAAGAAAAGAGAGCCTGGAAAAGAAAAGAGAGCCTGGAAAAGAAAAGAGAGCCCGGAAAAGAAAAGAGAGCCCAGAAAAGAGAGAAGAGAGCCTGGAAAAGAAAAGAGAGCCCAGAAAAGAGAGAAGAGAGCCTGGAGAAGAGAAAAGAGAGCCTGGAAAAGAAAAGAGAGCCTGGAAAAGAAAAGAGAGCCCGGAAAAGAAAAGAGAGCCCGGAAAAGAAAAGAGAGCCCGGAAAAGAAAAGAGAGCCCGGAAAAGAGAGAAGAGAGCCTGGAAAAGAAAAGAGAGCCCGGAAAAGAAAAGAGAGCCTGGAAAAGAAAAGAGAGCCCGGAAAAGAAAAGAGAGCCCGGAAAAGAAAAGAGAGCCCAGAAAAGAGAGAAGAGAGCCTGGAAAAGAAAAGAGAGCCCAGAAAAGAGAGAAGAGAGCCTGGAGAAGAGAAAAGAGAGCCTGGAAAAGAAAAGAGAGCCTGGAAAAGAAAAGAGAGCCCGGAAAAGAAAAGAGAGCCCGGAAAAGAAAAGAGAGCCCGGAAAAGAAAAGAGAGCCCGGAAAAGAGAGAAGAGAGCCTGGAAAAGAAAAGAGAGCCCGGAAAAGAAAAGAGAGCCTGGAAAAGAAAAGAGAGCCCGGAAAAGAAAAGAGAGCCCGGAAAAGAAAAGAGAGCCCAGAAAAGAGAGAAGAGAGCCTGGAAAAGAAAAGAGAGCCCAGAAAAGAGAGAAGAGAGCCTGGAGAAGAGAAAAGAGAGCCTGGAAAAGAAAAGAGAGCCTGGAAAAGAAAAGAGAGCCCGGAAAAGAAAAGAGAGCCCGGAAAAGAAAAGAGAGCCCGGAAAAGAAAAGAGAGCCCGGAAAAGAGAGAAGAGAGCCTGGAAAAGAAAAGAGAGCCCAGAAAAGAGAGAAGAGAGCCTGGAGAAGAGAAAAGAGAGCCTGGAAGAGAATAGAGAAAAGAGAGCCCAGAAAGAGCTTTGTTGGGACACCCACAGTGAGAGTGTGGGATCTGGAGCAGGATTTCAGCAAAGGAGACTGAGAAAGGCAGAAGGAAAGCTTGAATTAAGCAGCGGCCCAGAAACCTAGAAACTACCAAGAGAGAAGAGGGAGATGAGCAGTGTGGAAGGCTGCAGAGAGGTCCAGAGGGATGAGAGTTGGGAAAAGGCCCCTGGATTTGGCAGGGAGGAGATCCCTGGGAACTTTGGCTAAAAAGTTAAGAAGGACAGGAGAGAAAGTAGCACCTCTCCGGTTTAGCCACAAAAAGGAGGAGGATCTGGATCAACAGCTTAGGGATGGACGGATCCAGTGGTAGCTTTTTTTGGGGGGGGCGTGGATACATTTGTATACATTAGAGAAGCAACTTAATGAGAGACTAGAAATGATGGAAGTCTACTGGAACATTTATTAAGTACCTACTATGTGCTAGGTGCTGTGGGACGACTTGTACAGATAAAGAAGGTTTTTATGGGAGGCGGGATGAAGGAGGAAATAGTGGAAGAAGGCATTTGAATGATGGGAAATGAGAAGGAAAGAGGGACCTTGTGGCAGTGTGGTCTGACAAAGGGATGAGTTGCCCATCACTACCGGTCTCTGAGTGGAGGATGAATGACCACATGGCAGAGATGCTATAGAAAGCTTCCCTCTAGAAGAGTAAGCATTTACATAGCCCCTACTATGTGCTCAGCACTTTTAAACACAGCATCTCATTTGATTCTCACAACAACTTTGCAAGGTGGGTGCTATTTGTATCCCTCATTTTGCAGGTGAGAAAACCGACGCAACCGTTTGCCCAAGGTAACAACTAGTATCTGAGACTGGAGCTCAACTCAGTCATTCCTGACTCCAGGCCCGCTCTCTGTACCATGCAGATGGACACATGTGGCGAGGAAGGGGCACCTCGGGGACTTTGGGAGCGTCCCATCCTGAGAAGGTTCTAAGCGGCAGTCAGAGGTCGCCTTGTGAGAGATGTCTTAAACAGGATTCCTGCCAGGGAAGTTGGGATCCTCTGGAAATCTTTGATGGGGCAAGTGTTAGACAAGTATTACCAAAACTCTGAGGCTGTGGTGGGGTGCTGTCTCAGGGCTAGTCCCCTGGGCCCCCCCCCCAGGCCCTGGAAGTGACCTATAGAACACAGTTAGCTCACAGGCTTAAGGACTGGAGCCCAGAGACCACTGCTGGGATGCGGATGGGACAAGGCCAGAAGCTACACCCACAGTTCTAAGCCAAGCTCTGGAGCCCTTACTGGCTGGAGAGGTGAAAGGAAGACACCGCAGCGGGTGGTGAAGAGCCCCGCCAGGTTAATGCCCTTCTGAGTCAAAGCTACAGGTCCTCCCAGTGCCCCCCCAAGGACAAACAGCTTTGTCCTGGCCTGGCCAGAAAGCCCCAAACCTTCCTCACAAGTGACCATCAGCCCAGCTGATCTCCAGAATAATGGCTGCTGCCTATGGGATCTGGGGGCCACTGAGGCTCTGCCCCTGGCCTGGGACCATCAAGGGAGCCAAGCCCTGCTCACCCCAACTCCCCTTCCCACTCCCTCAAGCCCTGAATGCCTCTTGGAGGAGAAGCGTCTCAGGGATGGGGTCTCAAGGGAGGCTGGGAGAGCTGATGGGTCTGGGGATGATGACCCCAAGGAGGAGGAGGAGGGCCTGAGGTACCCCCCAGTAGCCCTGGCCTGGCTTCCAGACCTGAGAGCAGCCACTGAAGCAGCAGCCCCGAGAAGAGGCCACAATCCAGCCTAAAGGAGCTGAGGGAAGCCAACCCTCGCCATGGAAACTCATCCCCCGCAGTGACTCAGGTAGCCCCCAAGGGAACACCTCCTGGGAGTGGGAGGTGGTGCAGAGTGCTGGGGGAGGTAGTGAGCTTGCTGCACAAGAGGAATCCGCCCCTCTCCTTCTTCCCTCAAGCCTCCTCGATGTGGAAAATTGGTCAGGAGAAGAGCCGGGAGACCCATGCACTTCTCCCAGGGTTCCTGTTGGCAGGTTGCCATGGTGACAGGGCCTTGCCTCTGCCTCCATCGCGGTTTGTTGACAGCCAGCAGAGGCTGATGACTCGGAGTTTGTCTCCTCCCTGCTGTGGTCACTTCCCCTCCCATCGCACACCTCAATCAATGAGGGCTGGGCCTGGAACTGGTCGGGGCCACTGGCAGTGGGAAGGGGTGGCCAAAGAGCTATTCTTTGGGAGCTCCAGATGATCCAGTGGAAGGGAAGTGGACGCAAGATCCTGCTCCAGTCTATCCCAGGGGAGGACTGGGGCCCACCTTGGACAATCACTCAGTGCTTGGGAGAGGATGGAGGGAGCAGTTCCAGGGAACTGGAGAGAAGGGGGCCTTTTCCTGCTCAAGAAGCTTCAATGGCTGGCTCCATTTTTGCTTCGAGGGTCAAAGTGCAAAGTCTGTTTGGTGTTTAAAGTCCTTCCCAATCTGCCTCCAGCCTGGCTTTCCAGGCTAGAGAACCATTATTCCAATCCCCGCCCCCAACACACACACACCATGTCCAGCCAAGCTGGCCAACTTCCTGTTCCCTGTGAATGACCTTCCTTGTCAATCAACCAATCAATCAATAAATGATAAATGAATAAATAACAAAAAAGATATTCCTTGTCCCATCTCCCACCTCCGCGCCTATGCATGGGCTGTCTCTCCTACCTGGGATGCTGTTCCTGGCCCCAGCTCTTAGAATCCCTCCCTCCTTGGAGGCTGAAGCTCAGGATCACCTATTAGCTCTTCTCCCCACCTCCTTCCTCTCCATCTATCTGGCAGCTTTTATTCCCAGTTCTGTAGAACAGAAGCTCCTCAAGGGTAGGGACTGCTCCATTTTTTGGTCTGTACTGTACCCTGGTTCCTAGCACGGGCCTGGAGCACAGGAGATGTAACAGCCAGTACTTTTAGACTTCAGGGGTTCCCATTTTATCAGGAGAAAACCATATGCTCCCCAACACCAGAGACGTGCAGAGTAAACATGAGGTAACCGGGAGCCAGAGAGCACCCAACGGTGGCGTCCTACAGGACATGGCAGCCTGGGGGAACCCCGAAAGACGTTAAGGCTTCTAAGAGGAGGAAGACCAAGGCAGGAGCCCCTCAGGAGTCCAGCAAGAAAGCTGACAGAGCCTGGAGAGGGCCTGCCTCGTTCCGACCAGTGGAGGGGGCTGAATCAGTTCCTTCCCCTGACCGTTGTACAGGCTGGCCCAAGCTGTGAGCAGAATGAGGGCTAAGAGAAGCTAACTTGGTACCATGGGGCAACCAGGAAGGGAGGGAATGAATGAATGAATGAATGAATGGCCAAGGGCTGAAGAGCAAGGGAGAAGGAGCAAAGGAACATGGAAAGGGCCAAGTGCTCCCTCCTCTGCCATTTTCCCGTGACCTGCCCTTCTCCCAGTGGAGCTGGTCCAGGCCCCCGCCCAGCTCTCCTTTGGGGTGCTTTGTGCCCACCCTCAAGTGGGAGAAGAGCTGCTTTCCAACAATCCCAAGAGGCCAGTATGCTCTCTCGCCTCCACCTTCCCCCACCTGCTTCCTGACCCCCCTTGCCAGTCCTCCCCTTCCCAGGACACCATCCCCCCCGGCAGAAGGAGCTGGCCCAGCGCCTTGATGGTGACACATCCACGGATCCTCTGCCCAATCTTTCCTGTCTTGGCTGCCAGATTAATCTTCCTAAAACACTGCTTTTAGCGCAGCCTTGCCCTCCCCAAGAAACTCCACCAGCTCTCCAATGGCCACGAGAGAAATCCCCAACTCCTCGGCCTGGCATTCTAGGCCTGCTCCAAGGCCCCGAAGCCCTGCCCTTACCAGTCTTCTGTTGTGCTGGTCTCCCTCCCCAGAATGGGCTCCCTGCCTCCCTTCCTTTTCCCTGCCTCCCTCATCCTTTCCATCTATTCTAGTCTGTTTCTCTGACTTGGGCCTCTTCCCGGTCATTTATTCCGTGTCCCAGCCTCCCCTGGTTCCTGGTGAGGAACAAGCTTGTGTCAGAAGATCTGGGTTCCAATGATAGCAGATTTGAGGGCTCATCAAGCCAATATGAAGAGGTCAGTCCAGATGGTCTCTCGGCAAGCTCAGCTCTGGAGCTGGCAAATGGGGCGCCTCTGCCACTAAAGCCAGCTCGCTCTGCGCTGTACCAGAGCACCCTCTGTTTGCCCCCTCCCCCCAGCTTTGATCTCTGGTCTGACCACAAACTGCTTCTGGCCTCTTCCTTGGAGCTCTACCCTTTCTTCCTCTAATTCCCCAGTGGGGAGTTCCGTACCCCCTCAATCGCCACCCTGCCCTTTGGTCCCCGACCCCTCACGGATCGAGATGCTGCCGCCACAGTCTCAGCTGCCTTGGTCGGCCTGCTACCACTCCCTCCTCCCGGGGCTGCCGTGGCTCCCTGCCTCTTGGGGCCCCGGGGTCTCCTTCTGCCAGGTCCCTTTGTTCTTTGTGCTCTCTGCCTGAAGTTCCTGAGCAAGTCCACACTCTCTGGTGGCTGCCCTCTATCATGGACACCATCCGCGGATCCCCAGAAGCACCACGTCGGGTGGTAAGAACGCCCAAGAGAGCCCGACAGGCTGTCATCCCTCTTCTAGATGTATTTAATAACCACTGATTAAGTACTTCCTATGTGCCAAGCATCGGGGAAACAGCCACAAAAATGAAGCTGGACCAATCAGCATTGATTGAGCATCTACTGTGTGCTGGCTGCCGTGGTAAGCACCAGGGCATAAAGCACCAGGGATACAAAGCCGGGCCAGAGCTGTCCCTGCTCTCGGGGAGCTTGTCGTCAAAAGGGGGGACGACACACAAACAACCAGGGACACACAAGACCCTTAGGGGATAAATGATGGGTGATGGAGGATTTCCCTACCCTCCACACACTTCCACTTGATTGAGAAGAAGCTACACGGACACAGACAGCCTAATTCAATGTTTACAGGGCCAAAGGGGGAGAGGCAGAGGGCACCAGCAAAGGCTCAGGGTGCCAGGTGGGCCCCCTGCGACAGAGGGCACAGATGCTCGGACTAAGCCTTGCGCCAAGTAAGGGAGGAAAAGGAGGCAGAAGGCCTCTGCCTTGATGGAGCCCGGGAATGACTTCCATACCCATGTGGCTTCCTCTAAGGCTCAGCGAGACCCCCCTTGCACCACAGCGCCACATCCAGCAGCCTGCCTCTGCATGGGAAAGGCCACTGAAGGCTATAGCCGGGGCGGGGGGGGCTTAAACAGAATCCAGGCTCAGAGGCAGAGGAGCATGGTCCTGATGTTGACTCTTCTAGTGGCTACCTTGGGGACCTGGGAAAAGTTTTGGAGCTTAATCCTAGAGCTCCACTTTGTCTAATAAGGCACGATTTGGGATTGGGGGGCAGGAGTAGACCTGGGGTAGAACAAGCTTTTATTAAACCACTGAGGGTCAGGCCCTGTACCAGGCCCTAGAGAGAGAAGTACTAAAACGAAGGAGCAAGAATTCCACAGAAGGGCTTTCTAGGTAAGGAGCACAGCCTGAGCAAAGGTGTGGGGGCAGGCTTCGGGCCAAGCCTAAGTGTATTGAGCTAGTCTAGGCCCTGGCTCAGCCTTCACTTGCCCTCTCCTGTTAGGCAGGGGCCACACAGGGTTTCAGCCTTTCTCCTCCTCACTGACTAATATACGTCTGGTCTCATCCGTCTTCCCCATCTCCAGAGAGAGAGAGAGAGAGAGAGAGAGAGAGAGAGAGAGAGAAAGTGAGACAGAGACAGAGACAGAGACAGAGAGAGACAGAGACAGTGCATGTGTTTGTGTGTATGTGTGTGAACACAGAGACAGATACAGAGACTGAAGACAGGAAGGAAGGGAGAGAGGGGAGGGGGAAAAGAAAAGATCAAGGAAGGGAGGGGTGAAAAGGGAGAAGGATGCCCATGCATATATCTGGTAAATAAAAAATATTAATTAAAAAAAAAAAAAAAGAAAGAAAAGGAAAGGGACAGGGAGCACAGAGGAAAAAGGGGAGGGAAGGAGGAAGAGAGACAGAGACACAGAAAGAAACAAACAGGAGAGAGAGAGAGAGAGAGAGAGAGAGAGAGAGAGAGAGAGAGAGAGAGAGAGAGAGAGAGAGAGAGAGAGAGAGAGAGAGAGAGAGAGAGAAGGAAGAACAGAGGAAGGGAGGGAGGGAGGGAGAGCACAAGCATCAGCAGTTAGATTCTGCTTTTTTTTTTTTTTCTTTTCCGCATAAATTGCATCAGTCCCTCTTCTTGTCTTGTGCCCCATTCTTGCCTTTGGATAATCAAGTCCCCTTTTGCTGATCCGCCCTGACAGAGCAGCAGGACTCCTGATAATCCCTAAATCCTTCTTGTTTGGCCTGGAGATGCATAATATGATTTGTTTTATAGCTGTTTCCCTTCCTAATTCTGTTTTGCTTGGGTCAATATTAGGATGAGTTTGCAGTCCCTGAGCACACAGGGACTGGTGGGAAGGGGAGGAGGCCTGGGAGGTGGCCCAGAAGCATGCTGGGTAAGAGGAGGAGGGGCACCTTGGGACTAGAAAATTGCTCGAGATCAGCCAGCCAGCCAGTCAACAAATATTTATAAGCAAGACTAGAATGGACGTCAATGACTGTAGCCTGCCCCAAGCCAGGTGGAAGGAGCCTCGGGAGCTGTCCATGGTTCTAAGAGCTCTGCTGGCATCCCAAGGGGCTAGCCCCCTTTCTTAAACTCTTCATTAAAAAGAAAATCCATTAGAAAATCACAGACCGGAGTGATCCATTAGTTTTTCTGCCACAGATCTAGCCTGGAAGGACCCTGGGAGATCACCTAGCCCAGTTTCTCTCATTTGGCCACCAGTAAGGGGAGGTTCCAATGCTGAACCCCGATCCTCTGTCCTCCCCCGGCCCACCCCCAGTTTTGATATATGTCAGTTCACACGTGAATGCAAACATCTCTCGGGGTATCTGGTCACGTGCATCCTCAGCAGCAGAGCCTGGGGACGAAACCTAACCACTGCACAGTTTCTAGTGACCAGTAAGAGCAGGGAAAGGAGCTGGGGAGAGTTCCCTATTCCAACCAGTTCTAGGGAGGCCCCAGGAAAGGACCGGCCGAAAATCTAGTCCTGAGAACTTGGCTAAGGCAAGCCTAACCTTAGAGGTGGGAGGTCAATCAGTCCCAATGGCTGGCCCGGCCCTCAAAGCATATCTCAGGAGAAATAGGGAGGTCAAGGGTCCTGCTCAAGATCACACAATCAATGACGAATGGAAATTTCAACCTCAGGTGCTCCAGTCCCATGAGAACATGTTAGCTCAGTCTCCTTCTGCCTCAGTTCCACTTCCCAGCTCAATTCCTCAGCTCAGACTTGAAAGCTAGGCAAGATCTAAAGACGAGTTCAAATCGCGTCATATACCACACTTGTCATCCTGCCTCAGTATCTTTATTCTGGCTTTTTTGCCTCCAATGAAAAGCCTTCTCTTTCCCTTATCTGGCCTTCAATGCTCTGGAAGTCTTCCTTAATGCTCTGACTCACATGCATCAATTAATTTCCTTTTTCCTTCAGACCTGGGATGGGAGACAGTGATCCTTGCACACTTGTAGTCTATAAGAACCTCCTGAAAAACCAAGAGGCTTAAATGACTTGTCCAGAGTCACACAGTGAGAGTACCATTCCCTGATGCCAGGTCTTCCTCCCTCTAAGACTGATCTCTCTGGTACAAGCTTCTTCTCCTTTAAAGGTGAAGTGACTTACCCAGGGTCACATAGCTGGTAAGCGTTCGAAGTAGAATTTGAATCAAGGGGGCCTCAACAATTATTTTGAGAGCAATCCCAGAATTTAGAACCATTTCTAGTCTCTGTTCCCTTGTAATAGGCAGCTAGGTCACCTCTGGATTTTCACTTGTTTGTTTTTTATATGTGCTCACCTTTCATTGTAATCCACATGGGTCTCAAGGCTGGAGCTGATAGGAGAAGGTCAGGATAAAGTGGGAAGAGCCCAGGAATTGGATTCAAAGTTTGGCTCTATCACCAACTACCTCATGACCTTAGGTCATTCAACCTCTCTGAACCTCAGTTTCCTCCTCTGTAAACTCAACCTTCTAAAGACCTTCCTAGCTCTAAAAAATGCCCAAGTCTAATTTGCAGATGCCATAAAATCAGAAGTAAAATGCACAATGCTCTTATCAGGCTGGAAACTGAACAGGGAATCCAGGAAGGATCTCCTCGGGCTTCACACCATTTATTGCACCAAGGAAGCCGGGCTCGTACAAAAAGATCTGTGGGTTGAAAGGCCAGACAGGCTGCCAAGCCGGGGCCAGTCCTGTGGCCAAAGAAGCCAGAAGGTCCATAGCTAAATGGATGGAAGCAGAGACACAAGCAAAGGAGATGCTAGCCCTTCAGACTAGCCCCCAGACAGGGCACACCTGCAAGATTGCGCCTCCTTCTCGGAACTCTCAATTTTCAGGGGCACCGAGAAAAGCCCGACCACATCCAGCGGCAGGATTTTAATCTGCAGACCTCCAGATTGCAGTTTAGGCTCCCAGGGCACCAGCGTGTCAATGTTATAATCTATCATGTGACACGAACGAATTAAGGCAAATTCAATCAAGCAGAAAGGGCAGTTAATTTAGTACAGTGGCTTCCCCACGGAGGGAGGAAGGCACATGTTGGATTTTAGTCCTCTTTTGAGTTTGCTGCCCTGGGACAACTCTGTTAGCAACACTCTAGTAACATGAAGGTTGTCTCTGGGAGTGGAATAATGGCAGTAAAGTCACGAAGATGGAAAAGGGTACAGTGTGTTTGGGGAATAAGGAAGAGAACAGCCTGGGGGGTATGGGGGGTGACTGGGAAAACCGGAAGAAGAGGGCCAGATCAGGCTAGATTACAAAAGATCTTGAAAATCAGGCAGATGACTTGAGACTTCATGGGCCTCAACATGTAAATGGCTCTATTTCCTGAGGCAACAATGGAGTCAGAACTGACATTATGTTGTTCTAAGATCTCAAAGAACTTTTTTTTTCTAGATTCATTCATTCATTCATTCATCAATCAAGCATGTATCCCATTCTGTTTAACTCCAGAAGCTTCAGTGGCTCCCTATGGCCTCTAGGAAGAAAATACAAACTTCTCATTTAAAGGGCATTTTAAATAGACATTTAAAACCCTTGACAATCTTCCTCCAAGGCATCTTTCCAGAATTATTTCCCATTACTACATTCTGGGCAAACTGACCTTCTTACGGCTCCATATATACAACATTTCATTTCGTGCCTTTAGTTCAGAGTTCACACCTTTAAAAGGAGTTTACACCCTTAAAGGAGTTTACACCTTTAGACTTCTGAAAGGAGTTTACACCTTTAAGGAGTTATCTCGCTGGCCCCTTAAGGAGTTCCCACAAGCCCCATTGTCTGGGAGGATAAAAGGAGCCAAGACTCAGTGGGGAAGGAGTCCAGAAGAAGTTAGAATCTGGAAGAAGTCAGTCTGGATTGGGTCAAGGAGAAGACTTCCCACACTCTCGGAAGCAGAGTCTGATTCCCACACTCTAGGAGATTCAGAGTCAAGATTTCATTCCCATGTCTACCTTCGTGCTGGCTGGAGGCTTTGGATTCAGAGGGAGCTAGAGATTGAAGCTGGCTGGAGACATTCTGACAAGAGCTCATCGGGAATCAAGGAGAGAGGAAGGCCTCTAGAGAACTAGCCGGGCCCCAGGAAAAGATTCAGGACTTGGAAAGACACAATATAGGATGTGGACTTTAACTCCTGGCTGCATTTTGGGGATTACTGGTACTGGAACTAAAACTAAGGCTGCCTCCCCAGAAGCTCCCCAAGAAATCCTCCTCCCAGAGAACGATTACAATCTAGAGACAACAGAACATCACATTTTGGTGTCCAATGTACCCATGACCCTGGAATTAAGAGTCCCATGCTCTACTGAGACAACAGAGACAACACAACATCACACATTTGAGATCGAGCTCAAGTGTTACCTTTCCTGACATCTCACCCTAATTATTAGCATTCCTGTCCCCCCAAACCATCTTTGCATTTAATTTAAATATTATTTTCTACTTACTATTTATGGAAGCTATTTGGGGGCGGGAATGATTGTCACGACACAATGCCAGGTACACAGTAGGTGCTCAATAAATAGTCATCAAAACTCGATCCTGAAGAAGTGATATGAGAAGCCATATTTCCTCACTGTTTTGCATAGGCGGGAAGTCATGTGGGAAATTGCCTATATCGTTGAGGAGAATAGATTAGTTTTTATGCTTTTTTCTGATGCTCTTTATTTTGTTATTTAAAATTACCCTAGTAGGGGAGAAAGAGAGAGAAATTGAAGATTTGATGTAGATGCAGGTTAGGGTAGAGTTAGATGTAAAAACAAAAAACCCCTTGCTACAAATTTTTTAAAGAGATTTGCTGGAGAAACTGGAAACCGAGTGGACGCCCATCAGTCGAAGAATGATGAGTGTTATGGAATATTATCGTTCTGTAAGAAACGATTGGCAGGAAGATTTCAGAAAGGCCTGGAGAAACTCAATAGGGACTGATGCTGAGTGAAATGAGCACGACCAGGAGATCATCATATACTTTAACAACAATGATACGATGACCCATTCTGATGGATGTGGCTCTCCAACAATGAGATGATTGAGGCCAGTTCCGATGATCTTGTGAGGGGAGAGCCATCTGCATCCAGAGAGAGGACTGTGGGGACTGAGGGTGGACCACAACGCAGCGTTCTCACTTTTTGTTGTTGTTTGCTTGCATTTTATTTTCTCTCTCTTTTTTTTTTTTTTTTTTTTGAGGCTGGGGTTAAGTGACTTGCCCAGGGTCACACAGCTAGGAAGTGCTAAGTGTCTGAGACCAGATTTGAACTCGGGTCCTCTTGAATTCAGGGCTGGTGCTCTATCCACTGCGCCACCTAGCTGCCCCCATTTTTTTTCCTTTTTGATTTGATTTTTCTTCTGCAGCAAGATAATTGTAGAAATATGTATACACATATTGGATTTAACATATATTTTTACCATGTTTAACATACTAGACTACCTGCCAGCTAGGGGAGAGGGTAGAGGGGGGAAAATTGGAACAGAAGGTTTTGCAAGAGTTAATGTGGAAAAATTATCCACGCCTATGTTTTGTAAATAAAAAGCTTTAATGAAAAAGAGAGACTTGCTGGGTGGGAAGCAGAGTTATTGAAGGAGCTTGAGCTAGAGAGTGACCTGATGGACTTGGCACTGTAGGTGCCATGCAGGATGGGATGGAGTGGCAAGCCCCCCACAGAAATAACCTGGTGATGAGGGAGAGATGGCAGTGGAAATACAGAACCACAGATGAATTTGGGAGAGATGGAGAGCTCCTTTCTCACAACTCCAATGGCACAGATGCTCCCTAAGAACGTCACCCATTTCAGGGGTCTTGGCTCTTTTATTAAACCCCTCTTAGGTGCTGGGTCCTGTGCTAAGCACTTCCCAAATCAAATCCCCTTTGTAGATGCTGATCATTGCTTGTTGATGCACAGGAGGGGCTTAATGTTTATTCCTCACCTCCTTCTCCTACTTGGGGCCCTCTGGGCAAAGTGAAATGCTCTTGCCCTCAAAGAGCTTGTGCTCTGATGGAGGAGGCCACAAGAACATCCATCGCCTGTCCAAAACACATGGTAAGCACATACGAGGGAGGAGGGAGGGAGGGAGGGAAAGAAGAACTTGCTGCAAAAAGGAGCCTCCTGAATGGAGTCTTGGAGGCAACCTCAAAGATCCCAAAAGTACGTGAAAAGGGAGAGTATTTCAGTCATGTAAGACAGCTAGGGCAAAGGTGTGGAGATGGGAGATGAAGCGCCGATGGTGAACAACAGTAAGAAGGGCAATTTGGCTGGATCCCAGAACATCTGAAGGGGAGTGATGCGTGACAAGGTCGGCAAGGTAGAATGGAGTCAGGTTGAGAAGGAGCCTGAAGTTTGTATCTTGATAGTAGAGACACAAGAGAACCAATGGAAGTTCTTGAATGGGGGAAAATGCCAGTGGAGGCTAGAGGGAAGATCACTTGGAGAGGAGAGAGACTGGAGGCACAGAGGCCAATTCAAAGGCTACTGTGATAGTCTAGGAGAGAGGGCCGGCCTGTGAGTGGAGGGAAGGTGACGGCGCCTCCAAGGAACTGCTGAGGATTTCAGGGAGGTTGAAAACTTGACAAACTGGGAGGATGCCCCTGACACAAAAAACAGGAAAATGGGCCAGTGCAGGGGTGGAGCAAGACAGAGTTCAGTTTAAGGCATCCTCTGGAAAAGCAAAGTGGGACTAGAGCGCAGGAGAGGTGATTGGGCACCTACTGTGGGCAGATAATAAGGGTAAGGGCTGACAGTTTTATAGCACAAGGTTTTATACAGATTATTTGATCTTTACAACGAGCCACTTAGGTGGGGACTATTGTGACCTTAGTTTACAGATGAGGAAACTGAGGCCGAGACTTGCTCAGGGTTACACAGCTAGTGAGACAAGATTCAAACTCTGGTCCTTTGGATTCGGAGGCACTGCTCTGGCCACTGTGTCGACACCCGCAGAGTACCGGGCTAGGGTTTGGGGAGAAATTCAAGTGTTAGCCGAGACGGGATGGCTCCCTTCCTCAAGGAGCCGATGAGCCTCCAGTCCGGAGAGCCGAGGATCTACACTGATGTTTGACGAGCGCATTAGGAAGGACCCAAACTATAAAAAGACAGAGGCCGAGGAGGGAGGTGGTTACTGGGGGGGGGGGTCTGGAGAGGGAGCCGGGGGAGGCTTGGAAGGGAAGGTGGTGTTTCAATTGGAGTCTCCATTTCTTGAAAGCAGAGATCTGGTCCATTTCTGCCCTCCTCCTCCCTGGCCTCAGAGTGAATGCATAGTAGGCACTTAATAAAGACCTTTTAATTGACTGACTGATTGCTCGATCGATAGGCAAGGTCCCAGGGCCCAGCTGGGCCCTTCTCCATGGTTTTTCGCCACGCTGCCTCGTTTCTAATGAGCTCCTCTGCATCTTTTCTCCCCGGTCCCTTTAGGAAAAGGGATTCTTCTGCAGTCATCTGCCTTCCTTCCCCGGCTTACTCCTGAAATCCATGATCTCCAGGAGCGGGCCCCATTCATAACACTTAACATCCAATTCTTTCCTGCCTGAGATTTGAATCACTGCAAAGAGATCCCTGGGAACCATCCCCGGTGAATGAATTATTAATACTCCCGCCACATAGTCTGGGAGAATATTTACTTATATCACTGGGCAGCCAGTCTTGACAGCAAATCACCATTAGAACGGCTGCCGCCGCTTCCTTCTGCCCTGGGGGTCTTGCCTCCTGCCTCTCCCCCCAAAGCTCCTTGCTCCCCATCCTCCCTCTCCTCCTCCTCCTCCCTGGCTTGGGTTTTATTTCCTCCGTCCCCCTCCTTCTCCCTCCTCCCCCCTCCTTCTCCCTCCTCCTTCTCTTTTGCAGCCATTAATCCCTTCCCTCCCAAGTCCTGTCTACTCTTTCCTTCCTCCGCCACAGCCACAGCCGCCACTCACCGAGGCACTGGAAGGCGATGCTGGCGAGAGAAATACAGATCCCACTCGCGGCTCTGCAGGCAGGGAACCTGCTTCTGTAGGTCCCCAGTGACTTGATCAGAGCCCACCCCCCTCCCCAACCCCTCTTTGCAGTTGCAGCAGGATCTCCATCAGGCAGCTTTTCGCCCCTGCCCCTAGAGGGCGGCCTTCGGAGCTTTTCCACAGGCACCCCTCTTCACCTCCCCCCCCCCCCAGCCCAGCTAAGGAGGCGATTCAGCATTGATTTAATTAAAGATGTAATTAAGTCCGCCACTGACAAAGGCTGGGAAAGAATCGCGGGGCTCCCGGAGTTGTTACAGCCAAGTTCTTATATACTGCCCTGCAAGACCCTGGGGTGCAGTGGATTAAGAAGGAAGAGATTGGAAACTCAATGCAATCCAATTTCTTATGCACTTCTGGCTGGTTCGGCGGCCCAGGGGAAAAACACTTCATCTTTATGGTGTCCCTGCGAGGGCAGAGGGAGCAGCTGAGACTGGAGAATCGGGGCTCGGCAAGATCAGGGGGAATATCTTATTAGGTACGGGGAGATTTCCAGGGTGCAAAAGCGCCTTCCCTCCCGATTCAGGGGGCTTCTGTCCCAGGGCCGATCGCAATGTTGTTATTGTAGGGGAGCGGTAGTGGGAGCTTCCGCTCGGCAGATCTCGGGGTCCGTCGTGTGGAGAGAAGGCTCTGGATGTCCCAGAAGGACCAAGGAGGAACTGGTACTCCTGCAAGTTGGGGGGGTCACACTCCTTAGAGAGGTCGGACAATCTTCCAGTGCATAAACCCAAGCACAGGCTTTGCATCCTATCTCTTTCCTTTTAGAGAGAGCATTAGAAAGGGGGGGGCGTGCCTCCAAGGGGAGGGGGCCCGTGATGGATGTCCGTGGGTGATGGGCTGGCGAGGCGCCGGTTGGGAAATGCGCCCCTGAGGTATTGCGGCAAAGGTTCTACTTGGCTCTCTATTGGAGAGCACCGTAATAAATTCAAGTCCAAAAGCAGTCCGCCAAATGAAGTGGTAAATAATGATGACATTAGCTTGCTCTGTGACCTTGGACAAGACTCTTCCCCTCCCTGAGACTCAATTTCCTCCCCTGTAAAATGTGGGGGCTTTAATGAGCTATGATTGAAGAGGCAGCACAGCCTAATAGAACACACAGTGAAAGACTGGCTTCCAAGTCCTGCCAGGGACATGGGCACTTTAGCTCTAATGAACCTTTCTCATCTGTAAAATGGGGTTAATGATGGCTGTGGGCCCCGTCTCTCAAGTGGTGGAGCTCTGCCGACCTTAGAGTCCAGAGAGCTGTCTGCTGAATGACAATGGGGAGAGGAACCCTGAGCAGGGGGCTGAGAGACCCAGCCCTGCAAGGAGGCCACTTGCCTGGGGGAGAGAGTCCTCTGGACTTAGCTGATCCATAGATTAATCATTGGACAGAAGTGGCGACTCCCTTAGGTCTTCCTGGGGGGCAGGGTGCTCTCCCTACTATGCAGGAGAGCAATCCTGCTGGGCCTGGGAAGGGCCCTGGGATCCCTCTGCTCCCCTGGGTCCCGCTCAAGTGGCTCAGTTGCCAGAGATAGGCAGCCCTGCGCTTTCTAAGGAAAGACTCACATAGGTGCCCAGCTTACCAGGAAGTACCAGGTGGCCCAGTCAGAAGCTCTTCCGGGCTTGGAGGTCACATGTGGGCTGATGCTACAGATCCCAGGCCTACAAGGGAAATCCTACCTGGGCTCCTTAGGGGGATGTCAGCCTTGTAGGGGCAGGGGCAACCTTGGGAGACCCTGAAGCTCCCATTATAAAAGGGCCTCTTGGGGGCAGCTAGGTGGTGCAGTGAATAGAGCACCAGCCCTGAATTCAGGAGGGCCTGAGTTCAAATCTAATCTCAAACACTTAACACTTCCTAGCTGTGTGACCCTGGGCAAGTCACTTAACCCCAATTGCCTCAGCAAAAACAACAACACACAAACGAGTGGAACTTGATGGCCTCTAAGACCCCTTTCAGTTTTCTCTGTATACACAAGTTTGGTACAGTAGAAGGCAGTTCAAACTAAGGTTCAGATGGGGTTTGGAGGGTGCCAGAACTCCGAGAAAGGCAGCTCCTGGCCCGAGTTTTCAGGAATTCTGGAAGGGGAAGAGGAGTGGGAGGCTGGCGTGCAGGCAGTAAGCATTAATGCTGGCTGAGGAGAACGATCCACGGGAAGGGGAGTGTTGGGGAGCTGGGAAAGGGTGAGGGCCAGGACCAATGTAAGTGAATGACCTTTCACCAAGAGGCTCAGTCAAAGAAAGGCTCATGGGGGAATCAAATACTGCAGGAGTCTGACAACTTTGGAGAAAGCTTCCAGTTGCAAAAGGTGCCCGGGTCAGAGAGCAATTGGGTGAGAACTGGGACACGCCAGCAGGCAGGAGAGCTTCTGGGGAGCCTTCTTCTGCCCCCTCTCTCCCTCCCTCAGCACTATGGGACTGGACAAGGAAGAAGCCTCCACCCCTGCTGCAGACGGGACATACCCAGAAAGGAAGCTTCCCATCATAAACTCAGCTGCTTCCCTGTGTGCTTTCAGGACCCTCTAAATTTCCCCGCTCTAGGCCGCTGCTCTGGCTGTCCCACTGGGGATCTAGCCCTGGGCTCTCTCCCTCTCTCAGACTCAGCTCCAGCTGAGTCTATCCAAGGTCCTGGACTAGGCTCTCCTCCCCTTCCTCCCCCCCCCCCCAGTCTCGGGGAGAACAAATCCCTTTTCTCCCCTTAGATCAACTGACAAGGTTGGACCGTTTCAAAAGGAACTCTCCTTGTTCTCGTTCTCATTCTTTTTTAGAGAGAAGCCAAGAAATCCAAATCCAACAGTGAGTAAAAGGGAGAGTTTATCCACAAAGTAGAGCTTGGGGGAGGACAGGGTATCCCAGAAAAACCATGGCTGGGCCTGGGTTCCAATCTCAGCTCCACCACCTACTACTGTGTGACACTGTCTGTGCCTTGATGTTCTGCTCTGTTAAACAGAGGCCAGAGCTCCTCAATCTGGATGCCCGTGATCCGGGGAGCCCTGCCTTCCTAGCCCCCTTCCCGGCTACCAGCAGCCCAAGTCCCCCTGCCACGTGATCCTGGGAGGGCTTTTTTTCCTTCCTTTCCTCCTCTTGGTTCCACCTTCAGCACAGGCTAGCAAGGGCCAGGAGTGCAGGAGGAGAGCTTTTTTCTAGGAAGGGCCCCATCCATTACATGCCTTGTAACGCAGCCTGGCAGGCTGACAGCTCTGAAGGGTGTCGATTGGGCCGTCGATTCTGTCGCCTGGTGGCGGCCCCGTCTGTCAACCAGATGGAAGACAGGCTGGGACTCGGGGCCTGCCATCTCTGGAAAACGAGGTGGGATCCCGAGAACAGGTGGCTTTCCTCGGCCGCTCACCCTCCTAGTCGTTGGCTGGTGGGGGCCATGGGGCAGGAAGGGCCTGAATGCTGCTGCTTCTTAAGGCTGTGCTCAAAGAGTTTACACTCTACCGGGAAAACCCAAGATGGGATACTGGATTTGGAGCTCAAAGGGACTTTCAAGGCAGTTAAGTTCAATTTCCTCCTTCCCTCATTTGACAGGGAGGAAAGTGGAGTGTTAATGACTTATTCAAGGTCACCCAGTTAGTAAGCGGTAGCGATTGACATAAACACATGCATGATTTTGGAGGTTGACTGGTCCACTGGCAACTGGTCCAGGGGGTACTTCATTTGCCTTCTACTTAAACAAACTCTGGCCCTCTTCTCAGAATCATACGCAAGACCACAAAGGAAGCCACTTGTATACTAATGCCATCAGCAAAATAATGAAAACAAGTGCCCAGACCCCAGGTGAAGAACCCCTGAACTAGGGGGAGCAGGAAAGACTTCTTGTTGAAGGTGGCACCCCAGCTTAGCAGAGTAGAGGGGAGATAAGAAGGCACTACAATGAAAGAATACTGGGCCTGGAGCAAGGAAGCCCCAAGATCAAATCTGGCCTCAGATGCTGAGTGTGTGACCCTGGGCAAGTCACTTCCCCCTGCTTGCCTCAGTTTCCTCATCTGGAAGTGAGGTGGAGAAGGAGATGGCAAAACACTCCAGTATCTCTGCCAAGAAAACCCCAAGCCGAGTCGTGAAGAGTCAGACAGAACTGAAAACTACCAAAGAAGGGATCCCGAGAGACAGAGGCGAGGGTGGGAGGGCATTGAGGGATATGGCATGAAATATACCTAAAATATAAATATACCTCTATACCTTAAAGGTACAGAGGCAGGAGGTGGACTGTTGAGTTCAAGGCCAGGCTAGATATCACTTAGTGCGTGAAGAGAATTAACGTGTGACAAATCTGAGAGGCATGCTGGGGCCCAACTGGGAAAGGTTTTTCATGCCCGACTGAAGAGTTGGGATTTTATCTTGGAGTCCATATTGCCCAAGTCTAGTGGAATTGTCTTAGATCACCCTATTGTTGGAAAGAGCCAAGTCCATCACAGTCAGTCATGTCATGATCTTGTTGTTGACGTGTACAATGACATCCTGGCTAGAGTCATTTCACTCGGCATCAGTTCTTGTCAGTCTCTCCAGGCCTTTCTGAAATCCTCCTGCTGGTCATTTCTTACAGAACAATAATATTCCATAACCTTCATATACCACAATTTATTTAGCCATTCCCCAACTGATGGGCCATCTACTCTGTTTCCAGTTCCTCGCCAATACAAAAAGGGCTGCCACAGACAGTTTTGTACATATGGGTCCTTTCCTCTCTTTTACTCTCTCTTTGAGATACAGTCCCAGTAGTGAAACTACTGGATCCAAAAGTATACTCAGTTTAATAGTTCTTTGGGCAGTTCCAGATTGCTCTCCAGAATGGCTGGATTCTTTCGCAGCTCCACCAACAATGTATCAGTGTCCCAGTTTTCCCACATCCCCTCCAACATTCTTCATTATCTTTTCCTGTCATCTTAGCCAATTTGAAATGGTACCTCAGAGTCATCTTAATTTGCATTTCTCTGATCACTAGTAATTTGGAGCACCTTTTCATATGACTAGAAATGGTTTCAATTCCTTCATCTAAAAATTGTTCATATCCTTTGACCATTTATCAATTGGGGAATGGCTTGTACTCTTATAAATTTGAGTCAATTCTCTATATAATTGAGGAATGAGGCCTTTATCAGAAACACTGCCTGTAAAAATTGTTCCTCAGTTTCCATTTCCTGGCTGTATTGGTCATTATTTGCAATCTTCATGGTTTGCAGACATATCTTTCTACATATCATCTCATTTGCTCCTCACAACAACCTGGATAACAACTGGCCCCATTTTACAGGTCAGAAAGTCAAGGCTGACCAAGGCTGCATAACCAACCGGGGTCAGGCAGCTGTCTGGAGTCTTGAATAAATATTTGGGAGCCGGGGTCTTTCTAAATCCAGTTCTTATCTACCACTCCATGGGGTCTCTCTAGTAGCCCCAAGCAGAATGAGAACATGCTTCTAACCTGGGCTCCAGGGCAAGTAACAAGCCCAGAGAGACATCGAGGATCAGAGTATTCCTGGGAACTTGAAATTGACATAGCTCGTGTAGACGAGCCTCCTTAGGGTAACGGCAGGTGTAGTTAGGTGTTCATTCCTTGCTCTGAGCCCGCCTGTCTAACGGGCTGGCTGTGAAACTCCCTAATGGCACCCAAGGGCCCGAGGGATCATAGCAGGTGAGCCATACTCACCAAATCACTCTATTGGATGCTGGCAATTTCCATTTGACTAACTGCAGAGAAGACCCAGGGAGAAAGCTGCAAGAAGGCCCACCTATCCTCTGCCAAGGGGCACTTCTGAGGCAAGTTCTTTCTTGCCAAAGGGGAGATTTCCACCCTCCCCCTTCAAACTGCCTCTTGGTGTCTGAGGCATCTGAGGATGCTTTTTCACCCCCTACTTGGCCAAAGTTCCCAAGTGCCACCGGGTAGCAGCAGGGCCATGGATCTAGAAGCCGGCATTTGCCTTTGCTTATTTGGCAAATCAGACTTTACTTGCATTTGCACTAAGGGCCAAATTCTTGGCCCACGCCACTGTGGCTCCTGCCAGACACCGGGAGAGATGGGCAAAGGACAAGGAGGCTGGGAGAGACACTGGGCCACTGCAGCCTCACTGCGGCTGGGCTCCCAGCCCCAGTGATCCTGGGAAATGCCCCATGCTCGGGATGCAGAGTTCACTGCCCAATGAGAGGTCGTAGCCTCTACAGGAAGGGCCGCCATCTTTCCCAGCTCCGTTCACACATGTGGACGTTTGGAACCGCCACCTGACAAATGCCAATTAAGCACGAACTGTGTATCCCAAGGTGGGAGGGGCCACAAAGTTGATGAACATAGGCCCTCTGAGGTCATGGAGTCCAATGCTCCCATTTCATAGAGGAGGAAACTTGGATTAAGAGAGAAATGAGATTCAAATCCAGGGTCTGGGACTCCAAAGCTAGCATTCTCCTAAGCCACAGTCTGTCCTAGGACCAGGAGAAGAAAGCTCATTTCCCACATGGCTCTGCTTCAAGTCAACAGAGATTTATAAAAAATACCTCTTATAGGGGCACAAATAGAAAAGGGAAGAGCGCCCCCCCTCTACTGAGGGAGGCGCCTGCACGGATAAAGCACAATGACAGTCGTTGTGCCAGAGAGAGCGTCACCAAGGGAGAGGGGCAGGAAAGGCCTCATGGTGGCCCTTCCTGTGGGCATTCTGAGAGACTGGAGGGAAAGCTGGAGTCAAGCTCATGGGGGGCAGGTGGAATCCTTCCTTGGGAACTGGAAAAGCCCTTCGGGGGCAGGGGCAGGGATTTGGAGGCTAACACTAGACTTAACTGGAGGTACTTTAAAGGCCAGGCAAGGAACGCAAGAGGAAAAGGTGCTTGTGTGTGCTCTTGTGTGCACGTGTGTGTGCACAAGGATGCTCGTGTGTATGCATGAGGATACTCATGTGTGTACACATGTGTGCATGTTGGGGGTCCAGAGACTTCCACATGCTGCTATCCCCCCAAAGCTGCTACAAAGCTCTTATTCCCATCGAGTTGACTTGGTTTTCAATCTCTGCCCTTCCTCTCCTGCTTCTCTTCAGATTGGCCAGGGAATTCAAGGGTTGGTGGGCCCTCCGAGACTCTCTAGGATACTGAGACATGGAGAAGGGAGGAGCCTAGAACTAGGGACATACACAGAAATCTATAATCATACACATAGCTACATGTATATATTCATATAGATCTGGGTATACAGATGCTTGCTTCTCCGTTTCTCTGAAGGTGGATAACATCATCTTTCTTTCTTTTTCTTCCTTTTCTTTTTTTTCTTTTTGGCTGAGGCAATTGAGGTTAAGTGACTTGCCCAGGATCACACAGCTAGGAAATGTTAAGTGTCTGTGGCCACATTTGAACTCAGGTCTTCCTGACATCAGGGCTGGTGCTCTGTCCACTGCGCCCCCTAGCTGCCCAAACGTCTTTCCATATTTTTCTACATCATTTCCTTCACTGCAGCCATATTCCAACATTAATTAATGCCGCCGATGTACTGGGTAGTTTCCTTTTTTTTTTTTTTTTCTCTTTTGGCTGAATCTATTTTTTTTTATTTATTATTATTATTTTTTATAATAGTTTTTATTTACCAGATATATGCACGGGTAATTTTACAACATTGACAATTGCCAAACCTTTTGTTCTAAATTTTTCCCTCCTTCCCCCCCCCCTCAAGATGGCAGGTGGACCAATACATGTTCAATATGTTAAAGTATAAATTAAACACAATATATGTATACATTCCCAAACAGTTGTTTTGCTGTATAAAAAGAATCAGACTTTGAAATAGTGTACCATTAGCCTGTGAAGGAAATCCAAATTTCAGGCGGACAAAAATAGAGGGATTGGGAAGTCTATGGAGTGGTTCATAGTCGTCTCCCAGAGTTCTTTTTCTGGGTGTAGCTGGTTCAGGTCATTACTGCTCTATTGGAACCGATTTGGTTCATCTCATTGTTGGAGAGGGCCATGTCCATCAGAATTGATCCTCATCTAGTATCATTGTTGAAGTATATAATGATCTCCTGGTCCTGCTCATTTCCCTCAGCCTCAGTTCATGTCAGTCTCTCCAGGCCTTTCTGAAATCAGCCTGCTGGTCATTTCTTACAGACCAATAATATTCCATAATGGCTGAATCTATTTTAACTGAAAGTTTTTAAAGTCTTTTTGCAAAGGTGGTGTCTTCCCTGCTTCCCTGCATGGGTCTGCTCACTGTCTTGGGAAGGGAGGAGAGGGATAGAGAGGGAGGAAATTTGGAACCCCATATTTTTGCAAAGAAAACTATCTTGGTATGTATTTAGAAAAATAATACTATGTTTTTATTTTTATATATTTTATATATATTTTTTAAAAGCGACATTTTAATTAGGGGACTGGTTGGATGTGTGCAGTGGGTTAGAGCAGGGATAAAACTGGAGCCTGGGAAGCCAAAGAGGAGGGGTTGGCCATTTTTTTTTTGCTTCACTTAGCATGGGCTTTTTTTCTCTGTGCCTCAGTTTCCTCCTCTCTAAAATGAGAGCTCTGACTCCTAAAGCAAGAAACAATGAAGACTAGAACTAGGGGCAGAAAGGAAGAAATGGGTATAAGAGTCTGCAGAAGACATGTCACCCCATCTTAGTGCCTAGGGACTGGCTCTGGAGGCTGAGGGGCAGGGAGAGAGAATCCAAGTTAACTCCCGAGTGTTAAAACTGGGAATCTGGGAGAGGGAGATGGGTCTGCTTTGGACAATTTGGTGTCGGAGGTGATGGGAAAGTATTCAGGAGGAGCTGTCCAGCAGACCATTGGGAATTGGGGACTGCACTGGAGTCAGAGAGGCGAGTCCTTCAGAAATGAGACAGAGAGTTTATCAGGAGAGCAGAAGGGAAAAGAAAAAGACTTGGGGAGGGTTCATCTTCAGGATCCGGAGGGAGGGAGAGGCCTCCAAAAACACAAAGAGCAAAGCAGCCGGGGACCTCCGAGGAAGAGAATGGTGGCGTCTCCAAAGCAAGATGGGAGGGTTTTGCAGAGGAAAAGCTAAGTCCGCCACCTCTATTGAGGAGGAGGGGGCCACTGAGAAGGTCAGGGAGAGAGGCCAGATGGAGGGGGAAGGAGGAGTGGGAGAAAGGAACCATCATCAGGGTCAGAGGTCACTTATTGGACAAGCTTGGAAGCAAAAGGGAGAAAGGAAATTGGATTAGAACTCAGGAGGGGGTGAGGAAATAGCTTGTTTGGTTGGGTTTGCTTATGGTTATTTTCCCAAGATAAGAGCTGAGAAGGCGGAACTGTGTGCATGGGAAAGGGCGGCAGACTCGGGTCAGAGGGGCTGGGGCCCAGGCTCAGCTCACACACATTGCTCATGAGAGTCTAGGCAAGTCCCCTGGCCCAGTGAGCCTCAGACTCCTCACCTGAAAATAAGAGGCCCGCACCCAGCACCTCAAACACTCCTTGAGCTCCAGGCTTAGAGGCCCGGGAGCCTAAGCAAAATGCAAAAGGAAATGAAGCCAGCCTCAAAGGGGAGATGGAAGATGTTGAAAAGAGAAGAACCGAGGAGAGGGGAAAGGTGGGCATGGGATCCGGGCTCAAGAACAAAACTGGAAGGAAACGTGGTAACTAATGTGGGGACAAGGAGAGAGGCAGAAGCTTGGGAACGAGCGGGAGCCCAAGGAGAGCATCTCCAAAGGCTCGGGCAGAGTGAACAAGAACAGGAGGTGCCAGTGGCAGCAACTTCATCTTTCAAAGACAAGGTCTCTGGCCTCCAGAAATCAAGGGTCTGACTGCCACCAAGACCAGAGGGCAACTACTAGTGCCTACTAAGGCCGCTCTTGCTTCTTTCCTTCATGTCCTCATGCACTCATGGTAGTTAGAAGCCTTGGGTTCGAGTGTCAGCTCCAACAGTAATGAAGCACTAAGTGGAGGGGAGAAATATCAGCAGGAGTTTCTGCTAGGAGTGTGTCGCTGCCATGAGTGGAAGAGAGATGCTGTGTCATTTGAGCAAGTCCCTTTAACTCAAGAGGCCTCAGTTTCCTAATCTGTAAAGTATGGGGCTGGTCTTAGATGGTCCTTGTGGTCCCTTCTAGCACTGGCACTAAGGTCTCATGATCTCCAGGATATCTTCTTACCCCTGAATCTTGTGACCTTGCTAGCAGTGTGGCCATGGGTATCACAACCTGAGCTTTACTTTATATATCTTTTTAAAAAATTATTATTATTATAGCTTTTTATTGACAGAACATATGCATGGGTAATTTTTCAGCACTGTCCCTTGCACTCACTTCTGTTCCAACTTTTCCCCTCCTTCCCTGCACCCCGTCCCCTAGCCAGCAGGCCGTCTCATACATGTTAAACATGTTTTACTTTATACATCTTTACAATGGAGTAAGACCACCTCCGTCACATATGAGTAAAATGCTCAGTCAACCAAAAAGTGCCAAAGATACACGAGTTTGATTTTGATTTTGAAAGGAAGGCGGGACTGAAACATCACTCAATCCACCAATAAGCATTTATTAAGTACCTACTATGTGTCAGGCACTGGGCTAAATTTGTTTATATTTACTTATATAATTATATACTTATGAATATATTTTATTTATTTATATATCAGAGAAAACAAAATGGTCTCTGCCCTTGAGGAACTTCCACTTCCAATCAGCTGGAGGCCCAGCACGACCCAGGTTTAAGAGAGTCTCTAGCGATATCCTTGTGGACGAGCTGGCGGAGAGCACATTGAGGTGAGCGGCTAAGTGGTTGGATAAGCACAGTTGGAAAGAACTTGGGTAATGGACCTCTAACAATGTGGACAGAGGTCTCTGGTGTCGCTGGTCCTTTTATCCTTTTATCAATGATCTGGATGATGGCGGAAGCTCATCTGGACCTAGATCTGGAAGAGACTTCATGGGTCATCAAGGCCGGCTGCTCCCCGAGTTCACACATGAGAAAACTTTGGTTACCAAGGAGGTAACCAAAGGCACATAGCTAGTGGGAGCCAGAGGCAGGATCAAACCAACGCCCTCTGACCCAAGAGTTGGGCAACAATGTCCCTGGTATATATACCCAGGCTGGGATGGACACAACATGAACGGGTTTCATTTATTCTTTGAATAAATCAAGATACAAAGCTATTTCAACTGGAATCCTGAGTCAAATCCACCAAGATGATGTTGGTCGGGAATAAATAGAAAGTCCTGCTCCTGGGCTCAGGAAAATAAACCACATGAGTGCACGGATGGAAAGGGCACGACTAGATGGCAGATTACAGGAAAAAGAACCCATGTCAAAACCCCATACAAGGTCCTAAAGAGTCAGACATGAATGACGGGAGGTAGGGGAAAAGAAAGTAGTAGTTACCATTCATAACCCCCCCAAGAGGCCAGCAGCCTCTCTCTTTCTCCAAGGCCATCCACAGACACCCCCCAAAAAGGAGAGAAAGACACAGAGACAGAATGAACAGCTTTTTCAGGCTAGTGTTTTACACAGGTAATCATTCTGTACTTACACGGCGGAAGCAAACTCTCGGAGTCAGAATGACACAACTCTGGGCACTTCTGCTTGGGATTGTCCAATATTTTCTGGGGAAGCTTGGGTGACAGTTTGCCCTACAAACCGCCGGAAGACTTGGGCCACAGCAGACACCAACCAGAGCAGAGAATATGAAGGATGTTCTTTTAGCAGTCAATGCCCTGCCTCCTCCTCTCTTTCTCTTTTTCTTGCCCCCACTCTTGTATTCCCCCATGTCATCCGGGTCTCTTGCCAATTTCCAGAACGAGCCCCTCCACCTCTGGCTCTGGCTATCCCCAGGCCTGGAGTGCTCTTGCTCTTCTGCTCTGATTACAGACCTCCCTGGCTTCCTTTAATTCCCATCTCAAGGAATTCTCATTCTCCAGGAAGCCCTCCCCAAGCTCTGTGTATTCTAGCACTTTCCCTCTGTTCCCAATTTCCTATTTATCCTCTATAGGGTTTTTCTTGTATAGATTTGCATGCCATCTTTCCCATTAGATTATAAGCTCCTCGAGGGCAGGGACTGCCTTTTGCCTCCTTTTGTATCCCTGGTGCTCAGCACGGTGTCTGGCACATAGTAGGTTCTTACTAAATGTTTAGCAATATCCACCAATTGAGGATTTTAAAAGTGAAGTTGGGAAAAGAACAGATTTGAGAGGTTGAAAAGCACTCAACATTTATAGAGTGCTTTAAAGTTTGTGAAGGTCCTCCTAAAAAAGGAGCTCATTCAAGTCTCTCCAGAGGCCCGTGAGGACAGGTACAACGATCCCCGTTTTACAAATGGGCTAACCAAGGCTTCAATCCCACAGCTTGTTCACGGTCCCATAACCTATCAGGATCAGAGGTAGGGTCGGCAGATCTCATAAGGCTCAGAACAGGGGCCCCCCTTCTGTCCGGGGCCAAAACCAGATGAAAATGTCATTGGGAAAATTTCTTTAGAAATAAATAAAAATTCAATAAAATCTAGGTCATATTATTACGTGGTTTTCTAAACTAATATGCCGCTTGTGGGTGTCTCTATGTTGCAGTTTAATGACCACTGTTTCTATTTCAGTTGGATACCACGGTTTTAGAGAAATAAGTGGGCTTGGCCACTCAAAGAGGTGGGAGGAGGGAGAGAGAGGTCAAGGAACTTGTTCCCAAGGCTTGTTCACTGAGAGAATCATGGCTTCAGCAACACAGAGAAGTTAGGCAGGAAGTGAGCTTATGTGTGAGGGGCCCAAAACAGAGACCGAGGAAGGTATCTAGCAGGCACGTGGAAATATAGGAAAAAGCAATGGAGAAAAGACAGTCCTGGAGATGGTAATTTGGGAGTATTCGATGCCAGTGGGACTAGATAAGATCTCAAGGACTCAAGACAGAGGCTTGGGAGATGCCCATGAGCCAGCAGAGGAAACACAGGAGGCATTATAAGACAAAAAGGAAGAAAAACAGGAGGGTAGAAAGTCACGGCTGCCAAGGGAGAAGAAAAGAAGGGAGAGAGAGGATAGACAATCTCGGCAAATGCTGCCAAGGGTCAGAGAGGCTGCAAAAAGGCCACTGACTGTGGTACTTAGTGACCTTCAGTAATTCACCAATTCTATTGGCCAGGGACCATTTTGTTTGTCTTGGTACCTGCAATCCCTAGCAAAGTACTCAGAACACAGCAGATGCTTAATGAGTGCTTGTTGGTTCATTGAGGCATGGAAGCTAGGTTGTGTTGGGTTAAGAAAGAATATGAAATGAGGGCGTCAAATGAAGAAGACTTTCTGCAAGCCTAACTGCAAGAAGGACCAGAGAGGGGGTGATAGATTTAAAGGCTAGCCCGATCAAGGTCTATCAGCCACGTGAGGCAGACGGCAGTTTCTAATGGCCAGACCTGGAGATAAAGTTCGACATTGTGAAGACTTGAGAATGTCTGTAGGAGAGGGGAAGGAAAGCCAGGAAAAGACACCCGAGATGCACAAGAGAGGTGGGGCTAACCAACAGAGGTCACTCCTAGAGGAGACGGGAGGGGAGAAAGGTCAAAGGGTTCTCTTTGGTGAGCACAAGGATCTCTGGGACTAGAAGGATGAGCAGAAGATGGCTGTGACATGGAGAGCTTTCTAGGAATGGAATATGGGAACTGGGCAGCTTGAGTTTTTCCTGCTGGGATACCAATACAAATAAATTGGACCCATATTGTATCACACATACACACCCTCCTCAAGGACAAAGGCCAGATCACTTTTCCTTTCTGGAACCCATGGGCCAACCACAAGCCCACGTACCCAGAGGCAGATTTAGGAAGTGAGGAGGTATTTGCTGGATTAATCAAAGCTGAGAACCACAGACTTCTACTGTGGCCAATGACCAGCAAGCTCATTTGTCCAACATTCATCAGACTGGACCACAACAGGGAAGTCACCGGGTATGAGCGAGCAAGAAAGAATATTGCCCCCTCGCTCTGGGGCTCAGTTACCACCACTGTAAAAGGGAGACAAGTCTGGACTCAATGAAGATCTCTAGGGGCTCTTACCCCAGCTTGGTAAAATGAGGGGGCAGGCCCATGATTTCCAAGGATGCCAAATCCACCTCTAACACCATATATTCCATGGCTTGAACTCCTCTCATTGGTTACCTCCAGCCTGAGTCTGATCCCAAGCTGCCCAGTAACAGGGAGGGCAGCAACATCTTCCCAGGGACAGCCTTGGCAAAGGGAACAGCGGGTCCAAGGTTAGATGCAGATGATGTTTTAGGCAGCCTTTCCTCACTAGGTGGCACTCACTAGGAAAGATGCAAGTGCCTGCAGGGCCCAGAGGGAGCTTTGGGTTGTCCCAAAGTCCAGCCAGGTGCTCCTAAAGGGAGGGGGTGGGCAGGTGCCCAAAAGATGAGGTGCTCATGGGTATGACCTGGCTGGCGGCCTGGGGGAACCGCTATTTCAGCAAAAGCCTCATGTCAATTCCAAGAACCACGGCAACCTCCTCCACAGCACCCTCTCCTTCTCCCTTCCTACCCCATTTTCCTGGAACTATCAGTCATGATCAAATCCACTCTGCTACTGTCCCTGGATGGGGCATATCAATTTACCCTAACCCTCTGCCCCACTCACGGTTCCTTTCCAGACCAAAGGGCTCCTTTCTGGTCACCACTCCCCACTGTGCATCGACTCCCCCATTAGGATGTAAGGTTAAAAGCCAGAATATTTGCTTTTTACATTTATATCCTATCTAATACTCAGCATAGAATAAGTGCTCAATAAATGGTTTTTCCCACCTTTCATTAATCCATTCATTCAAGGCATTTTAAAATTATTTTTATTGCTACAATCTGCTTTTTCATCACCTAAATTTTCTCCTGTATTCCTTCTCATCCTTCTCCCCCTAGACCCCTCACTTCAGAGACCCAGTCCTCATAACCAAGATTTTCCCCTCAATCCCAGATAATGCAGAAGGGATATAGAAACATGGCACAGTCCTATAAAAGCAGTGTTGGGAATACTAAGCTCAGAGCTGAGCTTAGGAGACAATCAGTGATTCATTCAGTCATTCATTTATTCATGCATCCCACAAGGGTTTATTAGGCAGCAACCATGTAGCAGCAATGAGGCAACAAGTTGCTTAACCAAACAGATTTCGAATACAGAAGCTACATAGTAATTATGAACTATTACAGAATCAATGGAAGACCTACTTTGTTTGTTTGTTCTCTGCCCGTGGAAGATTTAATTTTTAAAAAAAATAATAGCTTTTTATTTTCAAAATCCATGCAAAAATAGTTCTCAACATTTACCCTTGCAAAACTTTGTGTTCCAAGTTTTTCTCCCCCCTTCCCCTCACCCCCCTCCTCTAGACAACAAGTAATCCAATGTGTTCAAGATGAGACACGCTTCCTTTTAAAGCACTTATCATGCGCCATGCATTGTGCTCCATTACAAATAATATCTCACTGGAAGTGGATGTCTTCAACATAGAGAAGAGCTAATCCAATTCCAATTGATCCATGATGGACAGAATCAGCTACACCCAGAGAAGGAACACTGGGAAATGAGTGTGAACTGTGAGCATTTTTTGTTTTTCTCCCCAGATTTTTACCTTCAGAATCCAATCCTTCCTTTGCAACAACAACAACAACAAAATTCGGTTCTGCACATTTATATTGTACCTAGGATATGCTATAAGATATTTTATATGTATGGGAATGCCTGCCATCTAGGGGAGGGGGTGGAGGGAAGGAGGGGAAAAACTCAGAACAGAAGGGAGTACAAGGGATAATGTTGTAAAAGAAAATTACCTATGCATATGTACTGTCAAAAAATGTTATAATTATAAAAATTAATAAAAAACAAATAATATCTTACTGGGAAGAAGGGGATTCCTCCAAAGGTGCTCTCTATACAGGAAAACAGCAGAGATCCAAATGTGCCAATAAATATACAAATTTGGGGGAGAACTTGGTGGAGGGAAGGAAGGTGGAAGGTCAGGTAAGGCACCCAATATCCTAAAAGTGAGAAGGGAGAGCATTCCAAGGAAGGGAGCAGCTGCAGAAAGCCACAGAGGCAGAAGATGGAGGGAAGGACAAAAAAAGAGGACGATCAAAAGAGGGAGAGAGGACCACAATAAGAGATAAGAGAAAAGACAGAATTTGCAGTTCTTTTTCTGCTTCCTTCTGCTGTGGCAAGAAGCTGGAGAGGAGAAAACATAAATGGCAATTAGGGAATTACAATTAAAAATAAGTAAATGGATTGTAAGAGAATCTCTAGCTGTAATTAGTGAGCTCACATCACCAAGCCCAGACCAACTATATTCCAGGGTCTTGAAGGAATTGAAAGATGGAAGCATTGAGCCACTCTTTATGATCTTAGAAAGACTGGAGCACAAGTGGGGGCATCCCTGGGCTGAAGGGCCAAACAGCCGACTTTCCAAAAAGGGAAGAGCATGTAATGTGGAGGTCAGGGATCTTGATTTGAAATATCAGCAAAATTGTAGAATTTATTAAAGAGGTGATTAGTGACTATCTAAAAAAAAAACACACACACACAATGGATTTGGGGGTCATGTGAGCCACAAGGTGATAAATTAGACATTTTCTCTCCTCTCCACAACTTCTCAAACCTCTCCAAAACAGAAATGATGCACCAAATAGAAAGCAACTTCAGCTATTTCCATGGTCTAGCTGGGCAATAGATAGCGCGCTGGACCTGGAGTCAGGAAGACTCATTTTCCCTGAGTTCCAATACACTTATTAGTTGTGTGACCCTGAAAAGTCACTTCACTCTCTTTACCTCAGTTTCTTCATCTGTAAAATTAGCTGAAGAAGAACGCAAAGCCCTCCTGTATCTTTGCCAAGAAAACCGCAAATGAGGTCATAGAGTTGGACACGCCTGGAAAAAGACCTAACACAATAACAAGGATATCCAGATTCGAAAAGAAGATTACAAATCTATTTCTCCAAGCTCAGGAACTGACTCCGAGCTTACTCATCATCCCTTTCCCGCCTCCCAAGCAACCATCAGGGAAGCCATTAGGCCCAAGGATGACACAGGCAGACATCCAAACCCACCCCTGCATCCTGTCTCCCCTTCCCTCTCTTCAGTGCCATAGAGATCTTGGTTCTAGGATGGGGATGTTTGTCTGGAACTTGACGGCCAGCCTGACCACATCTCTTCAGAAGCAAAAGCCTCCTGGGAGCTGCAACCCCAAAGCATTTCTGCTACAAAGTTTTGAACTGCTGGTGCTGAGCTGGAGAACTGATGAATAGAAAGGGAGTAGAACAGGTCACCCTAGCAGGATTGTACGTGTGTGAAGGAAGGGAGAATCGGCGGAGGTGGAGTCGTGTAACGTACGAAAGGCCACAGCGTCTAGCTTTGGCCGAATCTGACCACCCCAAGGTCAGTTGGGGCACATCCCTACATGGCTGAATTGTGAAATGCACAGAGTAGAAGAAAGCTCTGAGGTACTTGGAGATCTGGCCCCCAAGGAAACCATCATCAGAGAGGAGGGAGTCAAGAAGTGAGTGATAAGAAAAGTAAAGGGGGGGGGGGCAAGAAATATTGAGAGTACCAAAGATTTCAGGAAGAAGAAAACTTAAAGACCTTGAACATGAATAGATAAGTCATCATGGAAAACATTAACAAGAGCAGGAAATCCGGATCCAGCTAAGAGTTCAAGCATCAATGAATAAAGACCGCAAAATAAAGTAAAATGATCCAGCTGATCTTTTTTCCCCCTGAGGCAATTGGGGTTGTGACTTGCCCAGGGTCACATAGCTAGGAAATGTTAAGTGTCTGGGACCAGATTTCAACTCCCGAATTCAGGGGTAGTGCTCTATCCACTGCACCACCTAGCTGCCCTGTTCCAGATGATCTTGATGAGACATCCCTGTGGGATGTGAGAATGTGAAACCACAATACACTGTTCCTGAGGGTAATAGGAGAATTGTGAGTGCAGTATAGTAAAAAAAAAATAAAATGATGAGAATAGAAAAACTTGAATCTGCAATGGCAAATTTCATCAAAGAAACAAAAGAGTGAACAACAGATTGAGTACGCAAATCCATGGAAATGAAAGAAAATCTAAAAGAGAAAAAAAAAAGAGAGAAAATTATATATATATATATATATACACACACATATACATACACACATATATGTATATATGCATATATGTGTATATTGTGTATATATGTATATTGTATGTGTATGCCTATATATATTGTATATGTATAATATATGTATATTATGTATATATGTGTGTAAATATATACACATATATGTATATTCATGATGCAAGCAATACGGACCGAGCTTGAAGACAGGATGTACAAACAACCTAAAGATCACAGATCTCCCAGAAGAAAATTTAAGTGGAGAAACTCTTCACACCAAATGAAGGAAATAATAGAAGAAAAGTGCCCAGAGCTTCTAAACACAGAAAATGAAATTGCGATTGAAAGAATTCACAGATTGCCTCCAGAAAAACAAAATCCAAGGCGGCAAACTCCAAGACACATAGTGGTTAAATTTAACAATTCAATTCAGAAACAAGTTCTGCAAACCATCAGAAGAAAGACCTTCAAATACAAAGGAAAGGACATTCAAATAGCACAAGACTGTTCCATACCTTCTAGAAAGAGAAATAGGGAATGGAATAATGGAGTTCAGGATGCAATCCCCCTCCCTTTCACATCCCCCTCCCCACATGTTGACCTAGCCTGTAAATCTGAGCTTAACCATACAAGACAAAAGATAAACTCTTCTTTCTTATTGAAATCGAACACATTTTAAGAAAGCAGAACTTAGGGGAAAACTTATATCTTTAAAGGTCTACATCAATATAAGAGAGAAACAACAAATCAATGAGTTGGGCATGCAACTAAAAAGTTAGGGGAAAAAAACCAAATTAAAACCTCCCAATTAAACAGCAAAATGAAAATCCTGAAATTCAGAAGAGATTCATTAAACTGAAAGGAAAAAATAAGTATCTGAACTAATAAATAAAAATGGGAGCTGGTTTTATGAAAAAAACAATACAACACATAACCCATCGGTTAATTGGATTTTAAAATAATGAAAGGAGAAAACCTAATTACTAGTATTAAAAATGAAAAGGGTGAATGCACCACCAACGAAGATGAAATCAAAGCAATTATTAGGAGTTATCTTGCCCAATTATATGCCAGTAAAAGTGACAATCTAAGTGAAACGAATATTTACCAAAAAAGTAGACTGCCCAGAATCACAGAAAAAGAAATAGAAAACATAAACACTCCTACCCTAGAAAAAGAAATTCAACAAACCATAAATGAGCTCCCTAAGAAAAAAAATCTTTAGGACCAGATAGATTTACAAATGAATTCTACCAAACATTTAAGGAACAATTCATTCCAACACCACATAAACTCTTTTTAAAAAGTTAGAAAAGAAAAAAAAAGTTAGAAAAGGAGGAGTCCTGCTGATAAGGTTGGACACCAAGTGATGAAGTCAGGTAGCAATTCCTAGGTTCAAAAGACAAGGCGCATGTGAACAATTCATAATGGCCCCTCTCTTTGCAAAAAGATACTTTTATTTATGGAAGAGGTTAGGAACAAAATGAAGAGGTAATGTAGACACCAGGAGTGGTAAATATGAAATTGCATGGGGAGAACATTAGGAACATTCTAAAAAGCGAGGAAAGGGGTTTTAACAATTAATAATGGCAGACACAAGTTTCCCAGGGGAACTCACAATTAATCAGGAGAAAGGGAATATACCAAGAGGTGGGAGTATGCCAGTGACTGGCAGGCGAAATCCCCAGAGAATTTTAGCACCCTAAAACAGTTAACTATAACCAGGATGGGGAGCAGGTAAGAGGAAAGGTACCACAAGGCAGAACGTTGTGGCAGGCAAACTCCAAAAGGGATTCAGCAAAGATGGCGGAAGCCATGGGCAGATTTCTAGGGGAATTTTTCACCTCAGGAGGTTGACATCAGAATTTGTCTTTCCGATTGGATGCTATAAAATGGGGCTACCTGTGACCTCCAAAGGGGTGGGACTTTAAGGCTGACTTGATCCCCATCTGTGCTTGAATCAGGCAGTATTATAATCTTATCAGTATTTCAGGCTTTCTTGGCCACCTCCACCTAGGACCCTGTTACTACCACATTCCTTTTTAGGCCATAAATATGATTTTGATACCTAAACAAGGGACAGCAAAACTAGAAAAGAAAGAAAAAGAAAAGAAAACTAAAATGATATCAGTGCAAACATTTGAAATATTATACTAGTGAGGAAGGGAATTGGGGAAAGATGATGGAACAAAGCAGGAAACTACCAGCTCTCCCAAACAGAACTTACAATATTATCTCAAAGTGAATTTTAGAGTGGCAGAAATAACTAAAAGCCAAGGTAAAGCAATCATCCAGCCTAAGACAACTTGGAAGGAGCGTAGGAAAACTCTGACCTTCCAGCCTCATTGAAGTGCAGAAACCCCTGGGGCAACATCAACAAATAGAAAGCCCTGACAGGGGCAGCCTGAGGACTGGAGTTCCCTCTCCCCTTCCCCCTCACTCCTTGGGTCCAATGGCAGAGAGTCCGGGACCTGCTAGCTGCAGATCACTCCGGGAGAACTGAGTCCCAGGTTTCAATTTCAGGCCTGGGGCAGAGGGGAGAAGCTGCTGCTTTCAGCCCCCTTAGGATCCACAGCCAGCAAGAGTATTTGAGGAACCGAGCAGGGGTTGGCTCAGGGGTGACTCATACCCAAGGACAAAACACTCAAAAGAAACCTGAAGCTTGAGACATTATCCCCCACTCCTTGGTACCAAAACCAACTCTAACACAAAGCTAAGGAATAAGCAGCTAAAAGTAAAAGGAGTAAGCAAAAGAAAAAGAACTTGACCACAGATATCTACTACAGTGATAGACAAGATTTGGCTTCGAATCCAAAAGATACTGATGTTAAAACAGCTTCTTCTCTCCAAGGCAATTCTAATAAACTTGGGATAGAAGATGCCATCTGCATCCAGAAAGAGACTCTGGAGAGTGAATGTAAATCAACACACACTACTTTCCCTTGTTTTTTCCTGTTTTTTTTTCTATCATGTTTTCCCCCTTTTGTTCTGACTTTTCTTTCCCAACATAATTCATAAAGAAATGTGTACTTAATATGGATACATGGATAACAAGGAGGGGGGAGAGTAATTTTTAAAAACCCAGCTCCTTTAAAGAAAAAAGTAAAATGGTCACAAGTCCAAGAAGAGTCCTTTGAAAGAACTCAAAAAGAACTTTCAAAATCAAATAAGAGAGGGTGAAGAAAAACTGGGAAAGGAAAATCAAGAAACTGATGAAAAGAAAGTCAACCAATTGCAAAAAGAGATCCAAATCTTTCTGATAACTCTGTCTCACCAAAAACAAAAACAAAAACAAAGCAAAACAAAACAAAAAAAACAACCCTTATTCCCCGTGGGCCCACTCCTTAGAAATAGAATCCAAAATTCCACTCACCTTCAAGTGCCCACGGCCAGCAAAGTCCTCACCCCTCCACTATTACATTCACCAGGTGGGTGCTAGCTCCTTGTCCCCACGGTGGCAACCCACTTGGTGGCCTTCCACAGGAGAAAAAGGCCTCCAGTCTTCTACTTCAGACCCCTTCTCCCTGAGAAGGACACTCTCAAAGCTGAGCTTTCCTCCAGCTCCAGGTGTTCCAGGGCTTGTTGTTTGTTGATTCCACAGAATCAACACCTGGAGGTGTTTGCACTTCACACAGGATAAACAGCCTCTGGAGATGTGGGCTTTCCTGGGGTCTTCTTAGGCTGTTTTAGGACAATTACTGGTTTTCCCTGATTTATGTCTATTTCTGCTGTTCTACATTCCCTCTGAGACAATATTCCATCTCTGTGGGAAAAATAATTGGAAAGCCGAAAATTTTCTGACCCAATTTGCCCCCTTTCCAGAATCTTTTCAGCAGTCCTTCCTATTGGAAACTCTTGAAAGCCAAATTACAAATCTATTTTTCCCCTTAAAATGACAAGAAGCATCTACCTAACACATCAGCACCCCTTATCTGTAACAGAGAAACTAGAAGCCTTCCCAGTATAAGACCAGGAGGGAAACAAGGACATTGGCACCAATATTGTACTGGAAATGCTAGCAATAGAAATGAGGAGAAAAAGAAATTGAAGGAGTCAGAGAAGGCAATAAAAATCTCTTTTGCAGATGATTGATGGGATATTTGGAAAATCATGGAAATTCTAATAAAAAGCTAGTTGAAACCATTAAAAATATTAGCAAAGGAGCAAAAACAATAGAAAACAAACCTGCATAAACCACCAGCATTTCCATAAATCATCCACAGAGGCCTGCAAGAAGAGATTGTAAGATAGGTCATTTAAAATAACTGTAGAGTTGATCAAATGATGGGCAGAAACAGCTACACCCAGAGAAGGAACACTGGGAATTGAGTGTAAAATGTTTGGACTATTGTATTTCTACCCAGGTTACTTATACCTTCGGAATACAATTCTTACCAGGCAACAAGAAAAGTGGATTTACACACATATATTGTATCTAGGGTATACTGTAACACATTTAATATGTATGGGATTGCCTGTCATCTAGGGGAGGGAGTAGAGGGAGGGAGGGGAAATTTTGGAAAAGTGAGTACAAGGGATAATCTTGTAAAAAATTATCCATGCATATGTACTGTGAAAACAATTATAATTATAAAATTAATTTAAAGAATAGAAAAATAAAATAAAATAAAATAACTGTAGACCATTTAAATTACCTACGATTATACCTGTCAAGACAAACTCAGGAACTATATAGACATAATTATGAAACACTTTTTTTATACAAATTCAGATTGAAATAATTGAAGAAATATTAATTTTCATGGGTGGACCAAGCCAATATAACCCAAAATGACAATTCTACTTAAATTAATCTATTGATTCAGTATCATGCCAATTAAATTACCCCAAAAAACATTTTGAGCTAGGAAAAAAATAAATTCATTTGGAAGAACAAGAGGTCAAAAATATCAAAGGAATTAATGGAAAAAATGTAAAGCAAGTGCCAGTGCCAGATCTTAAACTGTATTATAAAGCAGTAATTATCAAAACTATCTGGTACTGGCTAAGAAATAGAATAGTGTATCAGTGGATACAGTAGAAGAGAGTCATAGTAAATGCAGTAATGTAATAAATGATTATACATTGTAGTAAATGCATTGTACATTGTAGTAAAGGATTATAGAAATGTTGTGTTTGATAAATGCAAGGATTTAAGTTTTGGGGGATAAGAATTCACTATTTGTAATGTTCTTCTCTAAATTATAATGTTCTCTGGGAGTAGGTTTCTTGGGGAGCTTCTGGAGGCAACCTTAATTTCAGTTCAGTTCAATAATCATCTCAAATGCAGCCAGGAGTTAAAATCCAGATCCTTTATTGTCTCCTTCAAAGTCTTGAATCTTTTCCTGGGGCCCTGTTAGTTTTAGTAGAGGCCTAGCTCTCTCCTAGATTCCAAGAGCTCTTGCCAGTAGTCCTTTGTCTCTTCCAGCTTCAGCCTCTCGTCATCCCAATGTCTCCATCCAGCACAAAGATGGAAGTTGGAATGAATCTTGGCTCTTTCTCCCAGAGAGTGGGCTTGTGGGTTTCTGTGGGCTTGTGGGTTTCTGTGGGCTTGTGGGTCTGGCCCTGAGAGCTTCTTTCTTATATTTCTGCCTGACTTGTGAATCTCCTCAACTTGTCAATCTCCACCTTATATATGCTCTCTAAAGGTGTGAACTCCTTTAAAGGTATGTAAAGGTAAGTACATAAGCACTGTCTCTGTCAGTGACTTAGCACCTTGTTTCAAGTTCTGGCCCATAACTATTTGGTCAAAATTATTGGGAAAACTGGAAAACAGTCTGGCCAAAACTAGGTATATAACAATATCTTAAACCATTTGCCAAGATAAGTTCGAAACAGATACATGACCTAGGGATAAAGGGAGATAGCATAAGTAAATTAGAACATAAAATATATTACCTATCAGATTAATTGATGGGAGAAGAATTTATGACTAAACAAAAGACAGAGAGCATTGTGAAATATAAAAGAAATAATTCTAATTCTAATTTAAATGGTTTGGTACAAATAACAGCAATCTAGTCAAGATTAGAAGGAAAGCAAACAATTGGGGGAAAATCTATATAGTTTCTCAGATAAAGGCATTATATCTCAAATATACAGGTATTTTACCCTCTACTTCTAGGACATTGGGGCAGGTTTCCTTTATAATTTCTTGACAGATCATTCCCAGGCGCTTTCTTTGATTATACATGGCATTTTGTGTATTTAATAATTCTTAAATTAGCATCCCTCAATCTACTTTTCCGACCAGTTGTGGGCTTTTTTTTTTGTAATTTTCTTCTACTTTTTATTTTGATTTTGTTTTTATTATTTCCTGATATCTCATAGAGTCATTACTTTCCACATCCAATTTAATGCTAATTTCCCAATTCTAATTTTTAAAGAATTATTTTATTCAATGAGCTTTTATACCTTTTTGTTTGGTGAGTTCTGCTTTTTATGTAAAAGGTATTTTCTTCAGAAGACTTTTGCGCCTTTTATCATTTGGCCAGTTCTATTTTTTGAAGGATTGTTTTCTTCAGTATTTTTGGTGCCTCTTTTTAACAAGCTGTTAATTCTCTTTTCACAATTTTCTTGTATCCTCCTCATTTCTTTTTTCAAATTTTCCTCTGTCACTCATTTCTTTCTTGAATTCTTCCAGAAATTCTTTTTGGGTTTGGGTCCAATTAGCAATTTTTTTGAGGCTTTACCTGCAGGGGTGTTCACATTGTTGTCTTCTTCTGAGTTTATGTCTTGGTCTTCCTTAGCTCTGTAGTGGCTTTTTTTGGTCAAATTCATTTCCCAGTTTATTTTTTGACTCAGACCTTTTTAAAATTTTTTTTCAAGTTGAGCTCTGCTCTCCTGGGGATGAAGAGATACTATCCTAGACTTTGGGTTTATTTGTTCTTCTGTTTTCAGACGAGGGAGAGGAAGAATAGACTTACTAGCTGACTTCCAGATTGTCATGTGAGGAAGAGATCAGCTTTGTTCTTCTTGGTCCCAGAGGACAGACCCAAGAGGGGAAACTTTCAGAGAGGCAGATTGAGACAAAGTCAGAGAGCTGCTTCCTAGAAATGAAAGCAAGAGAAAATAGAATGGGAGAGGTGGTGAGCTGCCTATCCCTGAAGGTGTGCAAGTCCAAGTTGGATGACCAGTTGGTGGGGAAATTGGTCAGGGATATGCTGGACTGGATGGCCCTGAAGTCTCCCTGGATTCAGAAAGTCTGGGTCTGTCCAGGGAGTTCCTGCCAACCCATTCCCCAGGAAGGCCTGGGATCAAAGGCCACCCCACTTGGCCACCTGGAGCTTGGTCTGTTGATGAGAGCCTCTTCCACATTCAGCGTGGGGTGGTCCTTGTGATGATCATCTGCTCCATTCCCCTCTATTCCCCTCACTGGCCCTGGAGAGAAGTTGAGTTGGGAAGTAAAGGGTCCCTTATATTCTATCTAATAGGTCAAGGCCTAAGACCAAAGCTCCACCCCATAGGGTGGTGGCAGCAGCAGCCCAGGAGGGAGAGTCCCTGCAGTACAGGCCCAGTGCCAGCCCGGACAGGAGGGAGCGGGGCTGCGGGCCAGCACCAGGCTCAGAGCTGTCAACCCAGCCCCTTTCCCTATGTGTCTGCCGTGGCTGCAGCCCTGGGCAGAGAAGGGCTGGGACGGGGAGCTCTGGCTTTCTGGCACTTTCTAATTTTTAGGCTGGGGTCCTGCTTCGTAACTCTGGCTAACAGGCTCCCACACATGTCATTGTCATGAGGGGCACGGAAATGGAAATGTGGGTGGGATTTAGTGCTATTCTCCCCAGTGGTCAGCTGAGCCCTAGGCCCAACCAGGATAGGGTTAGGGTTAGGCCTTTCAGGGTGGCCACACTCAGGCACACAGCCATATCCCCGTCTTTCTGGCCCTAAAAGCTGCAGGTCTCCCCTGGACTGCTCAGGACCCCCGTGGTGATGACATATCCTGGATCTCACGGGCCCTTAAGTGCACAAGATAACTGAACATGTGTGTGCACACATACACACACACACACACACACACACATACACACACACACACACACACACACACACACACACACACACAGAGACGTTGCACAAAGTGGCAAGGCCTTAACCTGCAGTTGTCATCAAAAATGGGAAAAGGGAAGCGTTCTGGTTTTGTGGGCCCCCAATATCTGCTTTGGGATCTGTGCTACTTCTTGAAGGTGACCCCAAAATGGAGCAACCCATTCACCCTCACTTCTACCATGGGACTCCTTGCCAGTGTCCCCTACCCTTCCAGCAGCTCCTCTCAGTATCGGGGTAGGAACCAATCCAGAGAGCCGAGTTTGAATTCTGAGCCTGCTGCTGGCCTAGATGTGTAACCCAACAAGTCATTTCCGGTCACTTCTTGGGACATCAGCCTCCTTGTCTATAATATGGGGGGAAATTGTGTTCTAGCCATACTTCCCCAAAGGAACAGGAAGATGGGCCTAGGCTGATGGAGTGGCAACCTTGTGACTAATTTATGGGAGGATCCTGCAAGGTGAGAATTTGAGAAAGCTTCGGGTCTGTATATTGGAGGGAGCACACTCATGGGGGGTGTCCCCTAGTCATCTATCCCTCCCCCTCCTTCCCAGGGCTGTGGAAGGAAAAGCCCTAAGGAGTGGGAGAAGGGCCAGAAGCTTCTTCTGCCACTCTAGCCCCAGGTCAGCCCTCTGGGAGAGGAGGAAGGGAGGATGCCCACCTTGCCTTCAGGGTAAGGGCGGGGACAGCCTCCCAGCTGGAAGGAGGCCTTTGGGCAAAGGCTGGGCACAGCAGGCTCACTGGGCTGAGAGCAGACCTGGTCACTGCTGTTTCTTCCCTGGTAAAATGGTGCTGAAAAGATCCCCCAAGAAGGGGAAGAAGAGGGAGAGGTTTGTAGAGGCCCCTTCCCCTTCCCACTGGTGGCTCGGGTCCTCCTCTGAGGCCCTTTGACTGGGCCAGTCACTGCAAGGGCTCAGCCAAAGTAGGCCCCGGGGACTCAGCAGCTACTGAGGCAGACATCAAACTGCTTCCTTGCCTTCCCTCCTTTTGTCCTCCCATTCCTTCTTTTTCTTTTTCTCTTTCCCTCCATCTTCCCTTCCCCTTTTCTCTTTGTTTCTCTTCCCTTTCCTTTTTCTTTTCTCTCTTTTCCTTCCCTTCCTTTTCCTTCTCCTTTCCCTTTCTTCTTTTTCTTTTTCCCTTCATCTTCCCTTCCCCTTTCCTCTTTATGTTTCTCTTCCCTTCCCTTTTCTTTTTCTCTTTCTTTCCCTTCCCTTCTTTTTCCTTCCCTTTCCTTTTTTCTTTTTTCCTTCCCTTCCTTTTCCTTCCTCTTCCCTTTTCTTTTTTCTTTCTTTTCCTTTCCCTTCCCTTCCCTTTTCTTTTCCTTCTCCCTTCCATGCCCTTCCTTTCCTTTCCTCTTCCCCTTCCTTTTTCTTTTTCTTTCCCTCCTTTTTCCTTTCTCTCCCCTCTTCCCTCTCCCTTTCCTTCTTCCCCTCCCCTTCTCCCCTTTCCCCTTCCTCTCCCCTTTCCCCTTTCTCCTTTCCCCTTCCCTTCCTTTTCCTTCCCCTTCCTTTCCCTTTCCCTTTTTCCTTTCCCCTCTCCCTTCTCTTCTGCTTTCCTCTTTCGCTTGCCATCTCTTCCCTTCCCCCCTGCTCTCTGGGACCAAGCAAACAAGGCAGCCTTCCCTCATCCCCACCGGCCCTCTGGAGCCTCCAAGATGCTGAGCTCCCCCGATTGCACACAGCCCCCTTCGGAGGCTGCATCTCCCGGGCTCTCAAGGGCCCTTAAAAGCACAAGATAATTGAATGTGGCCTGCTGGGGCAGGAGAAGAGGGCACGCGGAGTGATGGTAACCATCTCCATGGGGATGTGGGGATGTGATGCCACGCCCACCAAGGGGGTGGGGTCCTGCCTGTGCTCATCCCCACCGCTAGCAGTGGCAGGCAGCAGGAGGCTGGCTTCTGGAAGGAGGGGGGGGGGGAGGAGACACCAGCATGGGCCAGAGCCAGTGGTGTCCCCCTGGGGGGTCAAAGGTCTGAGGGACTTCCTTATTCACAGCCCCTCTCTCCCCTCCCAGCATTTTCCAGAAGGAAGTTTTCTTTAAAGAACAAAAGCCCCCTCAAAAAATCCTTACAGGAGCAGGAGCAGCTGTGGGTCTCAAAGGTGTCAGTCAATTCCGGAAGACACCCCAAGTTCTCTGGTGGGACAGCCCCCCGAATCTGCTCTAAGGGGCCTGTAGGGCCCAGCAACAGGAGGATGCTACCATCAGGGACTCTTTCCTCTCTGTCTTACCTTCCTCCTTGGGTCAGCTTCCTCCTGCCTGGGCTGGGGGTCCCACCAGCTCCCCTAAGCCACCTCCTTCCCTCTCGCTGCCATCTGGCCCACTCCTGGGCATCAGTCACCCTCCTGCCCCTCATATAGCCACTTGAGGTCCTCAGGACACACTGTGACCAGAGCCTTGTGCTGGGTCTCCCTGCCTCTGGCCCATCCCATACTCAGGTGCCAGAGGGACCTCCTCATTGTGCAGGCTCCCTACAGTCTCTGTCTTGGTTCATTTGCCTGCCATGGGGGCCATGACTCCAGGCTCCCCTCTCCCCTCAGTGGGTCCTTCTTCCAGCAGTGAGGACGGGCCACCCCAAGCTACCCAGATGTCCATTCCCATTGAGGCCAACAGAACACACCGGGGGATGGTAGTTGGGCTGAGAGGCCGCGTCTTGTCTCTGTTCTCGGTTTTGCCCACAATGTACTTCAGCTGACGGATAGCTAGCTTAAGTTCTGCCCCCCTTACCCCTACAAATGTCCAAATGAGTGGGAGCCAGTGACCCCTGGGGATCATGGGAACTTGCCTCTTCCCAGTCCCACCATCTTGGGAGTCTGAGCATCCCACAAAAAACTCAACTACTGCTCAGTGGCTCAACTGTATTTGTCCTGCACCTGGGCTCTCGGGACTCCCCAACACTGTAGAGGGTAGTGGGCACCCACCCGGAGGCCCGGAGGTTGCAGAACGTTGGAGATCATCTGCTCTGAATCCTTCTCATTTTCTCGAGTTGAAAAGTGAGGCTCAGAGAGAGGAAGGAACTTGTCAAAAGTCACACAGCTGAACAATTTGAATTCAGATGTCAGGACTCCAGAATGTACGATCTTTAGCACTGAGCCTCCTGGAGGAGCCCCAAGGAAGGGAACATTCTCCAGCCTTCCTGGAGCCCTGGTCCTAGAGGGGCTCAGGATAGAGATGGCCCCTTCCTCCCAAGGCAGCCAGTGGGGCTCCTGGGAGGACTGTCAGACAGGCTGCCACCTGGTGGTGAGTATCAGGAAGTGCCTCCTAAGATCCCTTCCTAGGCCAGGCCCTAGCCTAGAGCATGTGGGACTGGAATGGGCCTAAGAAAAAACATAATCAAAAAGAGGTACTTGGTGGGGAAGAGTCGGGATTCGAATTCGGGTCTTCTCTTGCCCAGGCCTAGGGCAAAAGGACAGAGACTTGAGGTGGGACCCCCAGCCCTCCAGGGGAGTCTGTATTTTAGAGGGCGGGAATCCCTTTCCAGGAACTTGCAGGTCAAGGGCAGGGTCCAGTTTTGGAGGCCTTGGTGGGGCCCACCCATGTTCCTGAGCTTCTACCATTGGCACATCTGTGCCCCACTCGAGCCTGGGCCTGAATACCTACATGTGTTGAGCTCTGCCCCCCAAAACTATCAGGAAATAGTGTAAAGTTTGAGTTGGAGGGAACATAGGACCCTGGATGGCAGCCAGCCATCAAATATCCCAGGGCACAAGGCACAACGCTGCCCTGGAGGTGAGAGGGAGGACAGTGTGCCCAAGGGAGAGACCAAGGCAGGGAGACCAATCTGAGGGTGGAGCAAGAGTACGAGCAGTGGGCTGAGGGCCGTGGAAATGGGGGCATGAGACGTGTGTGACCGCTGTGCAGGGTGGAACACACCATGTGGGTGAGGACGGGGCAGAAGGGCACCATGTAGGTGGGTGAGGACGGGGGCAGAAGGGCACCACGTGGGTGGGGATGAGGACATGAATCCCCAGGAGAAATAAGGGAGAACTTGCCATGGGTCAGAGTTGTCTATCCATGGGCTGGCCCGCCTCAGGTGGGCCTCAATGTGTTCCAGCCTGACCACTTGTCAGGCAGCTTGTCATTTTTCATGTGTTGTCAAAGGGATGCAAAGCAGCATGGGGCAGCAAACAGAATGCTTGCCTTGGAAACAGGAGGAGCCGACTTCAGATCCACCTTGGACGCCATTAGCTGTGACCTTGGGCCCTAGGACTTGGTGAAGGTATGGACAACTGGTGACCTAGGGAGTGAAGGGCCTGGTTTTCCATGATGCTCACAAGATTTCAGCCCCTTGGCCTGTTCTTGAGTGTACCAGAATCCCACAGGGGCTGGAGGCCATGACTTCTAAAGTCCCCACCCATTCTGGGATGCCATCCCTCTGTGAATTCAGTGGTAAAACCATTGGCCCAGCAAAATGGGGGCCATGAGGCCAGAGGCAACACCTGGACACCTGGGTCTGGCAGGCCCCAGAGAGGTTCCACAGGCCTTCACGACCCCACCTGGTCCTCCCACCCAGAGGCCCGCTCACGGCCCCTGGGCGGAGGGAAGGCAGGCCCCTGCCAAGCTGCAGCAGGGCAAGGAGCCACCTCCTGGAACAAGGCCCCAGGTCTCTCCTTCGTTCCTGCCTCTGGAAATGAAGTTCCCGACGATGAAGTGCGTCGTTGGCCCAAAGCCTCTTCATTAATAGGGGCACTGAAGCACTCACATAAATGCCCAAATTAGCGAATCAGCAAGGTAAGGCGAAATTCTCAGCCCAAATGCCAGCAAGCCCCCCCACTCCTTTGGGGCTGCAGCTTCAGCAGTTCTCCTCTGCCAGGGGCTCCTGTGCCATGGGGGGGGCTCACACACCGGCTAGCTGGGTCTGAGCTTACCCAGCCCCCCTTGTCACCCTCCTCCCGGCTGCACTCGGACCATCATTCCCCTCATGGGCCCGTGGGGGAGACCTGATCTGAATGCAGCCAGAGCCCTGGCCCGGCACGCTTCTAGATGTCTGGGCCTTGGTGGATAAGCGGCCGGGAGCGGGAAGGGGCGCTTGCAATTTCCTGTGCCGGCGGGAGGCCGAGCATCTCATCTGCAGAGGATTGAAAGCTCCTCACTCGTTATTACTTCCTAGAACGCTCCTTAAGCTGCTGCTGCCACCCGCCCTTCTGCCTGGATCCCCCAGCCCCCTCCTGAAGCTCCCGGGGTGCTGGGCCTCCTGCCTCCCCTCTCCTGCTCTCCTCCTGCCCCATCTCAGACCAGATCTGCCCTCTCCTCTCAAGTGCAGAGAAGGGCTTGACAAGGGCCATTTGTCACTGACGGAGGAGGGAACCTAAGTACTTGCCCCCCGCCAAATAGGCAGAAGGTGTTGAAGCCCTGACCACAGCTGGCTTCCCTCCGTCCATCTGGGAGCCATCTTGCCCATTTTCAGTGCTGGGGATTCGGCTAGCTCCGTTCAGGAAATATGCGCTGTGCGCCAGACGCCGGAGGAGACGCCAGAGTCATTGTTCCCACCCTGGTCAGGGAAGGGGCCTGGCCACATTCATAAAAAGCACTGGTCTAGAACACTCCTAGATAGCACTGGTCTAAAACAGTCATTGACAGAGCAGGTCTACAACATTCCTAGATAAGTGCTGGTCTAGAACGCTCCTAGATAGTGTTGGTCTAAAACAGTCATTGATGGAGCTGGTCTAGAACACTCTTCAATAGTGTTGGTCTAGAATGCTCCTAGATCATGTTGGTCTAAAACAACCATCAAGAGCGCTGGTCTACAATATTCTTAAATAAGTGTTGGTCTACTGTTGGTCTAAAACAATCATTGACAGAGCTGGTCCAGAACACTCCTGGCTAGCATTGATCTAGAACAATGCCCAAACAAGTGCTATATGAGGGCTGAGCGACATTTGTACCGGGCTTTTAAGGAAGCCAGGAGGGGGATGAGGGGCCCTTCCCCTCCCAGCCCGTCCTCTCTTTCACTGGTTCCTGTCCCCCACAGCTCTGACCTTAACGTTCTTTCCTTTTCGCTCTCTTCTTCCACGACGCCTAGGATATAGGCACTGAGTGGGAAAGGCAAATCCCCAGGGACCTGCTCACTGTTACACTCATTTCCCTTGGGGACAGCTCCCCCTGCCCCAAGATGCTCCTCTCCTTCACTGCCTCCTCTGAGATTTCCTGTCTCTAGATTGGCATTGTCTTCAGCCTTCCCCTTGCCTCACCTCTAAGATCTCATTCAGGATCAAGTCTTCTCGCATCAGACCTCCCCTCCTCTCCCCTCCCCCTACTCCTCCCAAGGCAGGCCCGCTGAAGCTCCACCTGGATGCCTCACTGAACCTCAAAGTCACTGTGTCCCAAACTGAACCCTATGCATGCTGGGAACTAGGTTCAGAGCCTCGCTGCCATGCCACTGGTGACACTTCCCAGGTGTGGGGCCACCTCACCATTCTAAGTCTCAGCTTTCTCACCTGTCAAATGGGGATGAAAAAAGTCCTTGTGAGAACAAGGCCCTCAGAAACAGCAGCCATGACATGGGGGGCTGGATAGAAAGTTGGGGCAGCATGCCCCAAAGCCTTTGATGAAGAAGGGGGTAAACTTGAAGTCCCCCAATACCAGCTATGGAACTCCAGACCTCAGTCTCCTCCTCTGTAAAAAGGCCAGACTAGGTGACTTGTAAGAGACCTTGATGATTTCCTACAGTCAATGCACTCCTTGGCACATCAGGATTGTTGTCACATAACGATTACATGTGAGGTGGGTTCCAGAAGCATTATCCCCCTCATTTGACAGAAGGGGAAACTAAGGATCAGCTCCGTAAGGGGCATGTCCAGGATCACATGACTGGGAAGGGTCTGCTCTGGGATTTGAACCCAGGACATTTCAGCCACCTCCAGGGCCAATCTTCTTTCCATTTGACCCTGTTGAATAGGCAAATGTGTGAATGAGCTTCTGGAAGGTAGGGTGAGGGGGTGAGGGCAGAAGGGGGGAGGGGGCGAGGGCACCCGTGTGCTCCCACTGCGGGCACCTCCTGACGTGGTCCAAGGGAGGAGGGGGTGGGGTGAGCTTGGGAGCCCTCAGGCAGCGAGCCCGGGGTAGCCGCAGCCCCAGGCTCACGCCATCACTGCAGTGGGACCTGCCCAGCAGAGAGAGGGGAGGGGGAGCAGTGCAGTCATTCTGAGCTGTCAGCAGAGGCCTGTGGCCAGGGAAGCTGATCTGTCTCCTTCCATCACTCCCTCCTTTGGCTCAGGGAGCATCTGCAGATCCACCCCCCGCCCCCACCAAGGGAGTGACAGCAGGGCTGCTTGAAACCAGAGCATACTGCCCCAAAGCAGGAGCCCCCATGAAGGGACTGGCCCAAGGGGGAGCTGGGAAAGGGGACCGATCGCAGCAATCTGGGGAACGGGAGAAGGGAGAGTAGGGTCTGCCCCACTGCCAAGAGCTGAGGTGTCGGAGCCTGCCTCCGGAGGGATGCCTCTGTAGCTTCCCCTAGTCTAGAAGGGACCTCAGAGGCTAACTCGGTCTCATTTTACAAAAGGGGAAACTGAGGCCCTGAGAGGGGAAGTGACTTGGCCCAAGTGATGGTGCAAGAGAAGCAGGCCATTTGGAGCCTTCCAAGTTGCCTAGATTTCCCAGCCCTACTTCATAGCGATGGGGTATAGGGGAAAGAGAGCTAGCACTGCAGGCTGGGTCGGGGGCTTAAATTCGACCTGCCATGCTGGCTGTGTGGCCCCGGACAAAGGCCATCATCTCTCTTGGTTTCAGTTTAACTGTAACTTAATTGTAAATGATGATGATGATGATGATGATGATGATGATGATGATGATGATGATGATGATGATGCTTCTCATCATTATCGTTATTATTACCATGGATGAAGAGAATCGCATGTACACATGTACACGTGTGCACATACACACCACCCACTGAACAGCAGTGCTCGTCCATGTGGCCCAGCATCCCAACATCAGGCGCTCTAGATCCCGGCTGCAACTTGAGCGGCCCACAATCCAAACTGGGCCCCAGGGGGGTCCTCCCTACCCTCTCCACTAGCAGTCCATTGACTGGCTCCCAAAGCCTTCCTCTAGTGAGCGAGATCTCTCTGGCCTCCAGAGAGCAGCACAGCACGGAAACTTTGGCTGCCACCCCATAGTCAAGCCCAACCGTCCACCCGGCTCACTGGAGTACCCTCCATGTACTACAGCCTGTAGCAGAGGGCTCTCTCCAAGACCTGGATCTGCTCCCTGCTTGCGTCACTGCATCCCCAGAGCAGCAGGGGCTCCCTGTTGCGTGTTGAGAATGATTTGAGCTCCTTCCCCCTCCAAAATGTGGAAATCCACTCTTCATACTTATCGCCTCCTACTATCCTTCAAGTACTTTCTACCCCCACCAAAGCAGACTCCCTTCCGCCCTGCCCAACAGGTCCACCGCTCTCCCACCCTGGGGAAATGTGGTACTCACATCTGCACGATTCCTGGGATTTCCACCTTTCCTTAATGGCCAGTGCCTATGTCACCTCCAAGACCCTCCGTTGCCCTCCACTCCCGTCCACGTTCAAGGGTTCCAGGGTATCTCCCCAATCTCATATAGCACACCAGTCAGCTCTTTGTCCGGGCCCCTCAGCTACACTGCAGGCCTGACATCAGGAAGACCAGTATTCAAATCCTGCCTCAAGTCACTTACTAGCTATGTGAAAGTAGCCATTTCACCCTGTTTGCCTCAGTTTCCTCATCTGTAAAATGAGTTGGAGAGGGAAACAGCAGAGCGCTCCAAAACCCCAAATGGGGTCATGAAGAACTGGACCTGACTAAATAATAAACTTTGCATCTGTACACAGTAGACACTTGGTAAATGCATGAATTAGAATGAATGCTACAAGCTTGGGAATCACTTTTCATAAGAATTCTGGGAAGGTGACAGGAGAAATCAGAAAATTCTAAGCTCTCCAGATTTCCCCCTCAAAACAAAATCATTCCTCAGAGTGAATGTAGACCAATGAAAAACAGATAAGACTTGGGGCAGAACAGGGGTCCTCTTGGAACAACGGGAGATTTGAAGAAAAACCCAGGATGAAGGTTCGGCCCAAATTAAGTGTCAACACTACCAAGGTAGTTCTGCAGAAAAAGCAAGCTAGCTGGGCTTGGTAAGGGAGCCTCAGGGCCAATCACAGGGACTTTCACCTCCAGAACAGTGTGGGAAATGGGGGAGAAGGGAGAGGAGGGGATTAAGTGTGGGAATATTGGGAAATCTCTGCTAATAAGGAACACCATGTCCAGCTTGTGAGTGCAGGAGCAGCGGGGCAGGAAAGGTGCATGATGTGGGCATTTGGAGAAGAAGGGAGTTCTTGGTTTTAGGTTCCAGCCCAGACGGGAGAACTGAAGAAAGACCTAAAGCCAGAGGTACCCACCCCCTCCTCAGGATTAGGGATGGTTACACTAACAAATTCTTATTTTTAAAAAATGAGCTGGCAAAGGAGAAAGAACCCAAGCATAGAAAGTTACTCTGGAAATATGGAAGACCACGGTTCATCTTCTGAGGATACTGAAGTTAAAAAAAAAGCCTCTCCTACTCCAAAGAGTAACATTAAATGCTTACCTGCCCAGAAAGAGTTCAGAGAAGAACTTAAAAAAAAAGACTTTAAAAATCAAATGAGACAGAGGAAAAACTAAAAAAGAACCATTCAAGAAAAAAACAAAGATTATAAAAAAAACAACCTACTAGAAAATGAAATCCAGAGTCTTAAAGGAAAAAATGATTCTTTGGAGTTAGAATTGGACAAGAGGAAGTCAGTGAAGTTATGGGGCCAAGAAAAGGCATAACAAAATACAAAGAATGAAAAAATACAAGAGAATGTGAGACATCTTATTAGAAAAACAACAACAAAAAAAAAATAAAAAGAAAAAAAAGAAAAACAACAGATCTGGAGAGCGGATCAAAAAGAAAAAAATCATAAAAAATAATTGAACTACCTGAAATCTGTTACCAAAAAGAGGAATCTAGATATAGTGACACAAGAAAATAAGCAAAGAAAATTGTCTTGAAGTGATAGAATAAGAGGGGAAATTAAGGGGAAAAGTGACTCTGAAAGTAGAATTGGGCAAGGGGAAGCCAGTGAAGTTATGGGACCAGGAAATGGCAAAACAAAATTTACAAAATGAAAAAATCAAAGAATGTGAGATGTCTCATTAGAAAAACAACAGATCTGAAAAGTGGATCAAAAGGAAAAAACCATAAAAATAAATGGACGACCTGAAATCTGCAACCAAAAAAAGGAATCTTGATACAGTAATACAAGAAAAGAAGCAAAGAAAATCATCTTGATGATAGAACAAGAGGGGAAAATAGAAATAGAAAAACCCAAGATTAACCAGGGTGGGATAAGGTGTGTAGATTAACAGGAAAGGGATAAAGAGGGAAGCAAAGGATATGGAAGGGATTTTTGAGGTGGGGAGGCAGTTAAGTAATAGCAAGGCAAACTAGGGGGGAGAAGTAGAAGAGTCAGCAGGAATAGGAAACGAGCAATAATGCACATATATGTACGTCTATGTCTATACATGTATATCTGAAACTTACATATTTTGGATCCTCTTGTATGTTCTGCCATGCCCGTGTGTGCACTTTTTCCCTCTATTTCTTTTATTTGCTATTTAAGTTTTAAAATAAAGAATTTAAAAAAAAAAAAAAAGAACTTCTAGAACATGATCCATCCTCTCAGGATGGCTGGTTTGGGGCTGGGCCCCCTCCACGTATACCAAGGGCGCCTCACACCGCAGAGCGCCTGCCTCAAGGCTGCACCCAGCTTGGTGGTACAGGGCAGTGTGGCGTTTGACACTCGGGGACCGATTCCAGCTCTGGGGATGTGTGAGCCCTCCATATGCCTTTGCTGGATGAGGAGGGTACCCCGAGTTGGACGCCCCGACAATCCGGCTCATCCAGCTCTGGTGCTCCTTGTTTTCCAAATGGCTGCAGAATCTCCCAGAGGCAAAAGGACCCCAGAAGGGTGATCACCCCCCCCAGCTCGGCCCGAGGTATAGAAGGGGTCCTCCTAGAAAAAGTCCAAGAGGGGCCTTTCTCGGCGCCCAAAGAAACACAAGACACGTTCATTCTTAGCACCTTTTAATGCAGGGGGCTTCTCTGTGGGCCCAGGGGTACAAGGTAAGGCTGAGGGCTGGGATACAGAAGCAAACCAGGAGATTCTAAAAACCAGGAAAAGAAACGAGGGCTCTCGCACTATTTGAAGTGACCGCTGCTTCCCAGGTCTTCCTCCAGGCCCTCCCTTACCCAGGAGCTCTCCTTGGGTATTTACTGCTGGGGCCTCCCTGAGCGGGACTTCTCTCCTTCTGGGCTTACTGCAGCTTCCTACTGAACAACCTCCCATCTAGCTGTGACTGTGGGTCACCCAACAATCTAGTTTCCCAACTGGGACCAGTCTCTAGTGCACGTGTAAGCAAGTGCAGATTTGGGGGGTGGGAGGTGAATCCACCTTTTCCCGGCTGGCTCCCATTGGAGCCCAAAGGAAGGCCTGCACTTTGGGGCTCTGGCTTTGACCCGGAGGGCAGGGTGGGCAGGGGAAGACAGGCCTGTCTGGGGCACCAAGGATAGCATTTGCCCTTTCTCCAGCCCCCTGGGGAGTCTCATGAGGGGGCAGAAGAGGAAGTTTGACCTTTCACCCTATATGAACTTCAAGGTCCCAGCTAGGAGGGGACCAGCTCACAGCTCCATGAGAAGCCTTGATGCCCATGGGGCTCTCCTTGAGTGCCAGCGTTTATTATTATGATGTCCTGGAAGGCCTCCATTCATCCCCAGGGCCCATTAAAGAAACCAGACATCCATCCTGCCACTCAGACTGGTATATATTTAACATGCCCACCCAGTGGCCTTCACTTTGTCTCAAGTGAGATCCCGGTCCTTCTTGGCAAGCTGCTGCCCCTTGGCCCTTGCTACAGCACAAAAGGCCCGAGGGATAGGGGAAAACATGGCTGCCTCGGCTGGAGTGGGGGAGTCATCTCTGAAAGCTGCCCCGGCCACCCCAGGATGACTATGCCCACACTGAGTCTGGTTGGCTGAATTCTTCTTCTTGCTTTCAAGGATAGTAAATGGGAGGGCAGCAGCTGTCACACCCCATCAGCAAGCACCTGAGCAAAGTCCTTCGTGATCTCCCTGGGAGGACACCGGAGCCCCCCGCCGGCCTCTGGCTTCTCATGGGTAAGAGACAGTCCGGCTTGATCTCCCGTCTCAGCAATCTTCAGGGCTGAGCCCCACTGGCAGTCTACCCTACTTTCTTCATGCCAGCACCTACTGGATCCCAGTCTCTGTCGGGACTCTGTCGGTGCATCCTTGGAAGAAAACCCCCACCGGTCCACATAGCCGGAGGTAAGCTATGGCCGAGAGATGCGGGCCCCCCAATTGGGAGCCCCTTGCTGCTGCACCCATGGGCAGCAAAAGGAGGTGCCAAAGTGGAAGTGGAGATGGAACAGGTGCCTTCATCTCTCTTGGGTGGTTTTGTGAAGAGATGGACCTTCTCTATCTAGTGAGGGGGAGGTGCCAGCCAGCATATCAAGTACAATGAGGGAGAAAAGACAGTTTGCTAGATTGGGGGCCCAGAAATGTGGGTACAGATGTTTGCTAGCTGAGGGGAAAAAATCAACCTGAAATATGAGCTCCACGGGTGGACTGGATGGGCCGTGGCCATGGCCTGGGAGATGGCTAGTCCTTCTAATTAGCACGGCAGTGCCACTGGGGGCCTTGGGGACCACGCACCAAGACTTCTCTTACGGCAGACCCCTCTTCAAATGCCCACTTCCTTGGGGTTTTGGAGCATAAATAAATAAAATGGAAAAAACAACGCTAACATACAACAAATGAATGACCAGCCCTTCAGTCCCAAAGCGGGGACAGCCTGGGCATCCACAGACCCAGGAAGCGACAGCCAGCTTCTCCGCCGAGGTAGCCGTCTGCTGTGAGGGTGGAAGCGGGTCGACAGGGGCTGCTGTCGGGCCCGGGGATGGCACTTAGGGACTGACTGTGACTGTCACTGGCAAAGCTCGAAGGGAAAGCTACCCGCAGTTCGGCTGCCTGATAGAAATGGTGGGCCACCCTGCTCTGTCTTGGAGTTTCTCTCGAGGGTTGCCAGGGGGGCTGAAGGGCCCCCTGAGCACAGAGGAATATGGGCAGAGAGAGAGCCGGCAACCTTGGGCCTGGGTTCTGCATGGAACATCGGGTCTGAAGAGGCCATGGGCACAGGCAAGCCGCCTCAAAGTATCTGCAAGTGGGTTCCGGAGCTGGGGAGGAGGCAGGGATAGGGGGTTCTTTGGGCTCTTAGCAACAGAAGGCACTTCTTGGGGCTGGGGCGTTTAGCACGAGGAGAGTTGACAGAGGAAGGGATGGACAGAGGGAGGATGGGCTTATGGCCAACTCTGAGCGGCTCTGGGCCCATTCCCTCTGCCCCCCCCATCTCGCACTAGGAGCCTCAGAAATCTTGGGGGCCCAGCAGGAGGCTCTCGCGAAGACACTTGAGCTGTTCCTCCCCGAGCTTGATCTTCTCCTCCAGCTCCCGCTGCTCCATGATGAGGGCCGACTTCATCTTCACGAAGTGCTGGTAGTCCTGGAGCTGCTCCTGGAGCAGGTAGCGGGACACTGTGCCATACACGGCTTTCTCGCGCCGGTCCACATGCTCTTTCAGCTCCTTTGCATCTTCTAGCTGCTCTGTCAGCTGGCGCTTCTTCTCCATCAGTGCAACCTGGGGGAAAGGGCAGGGCGCAAGGGGCGTCAGGGAAAACATTACGCTTATGCGAGCAGGAGCTGGGAAATGCCGGGTGACCATCCCCTCTGACCCCAAAGGTCAGGTCCCCATCTCCTGCCATTGATTTTGCTTTCTTGTTTCAAAACGAGGAAGACGTTAACCAGAGCTGAACGGCGCTGGGTAGCCGAAGACAAGGAGACTTAAAAGGGATTGGGATCGGTTCCTAGCTGAGCTATGGGGGACCACTGAGGCCCAGAGAGGGAAAGGGTATGGTCCCTGTCTTTGGATCACGGCAGAGTAAAGGGTCAGGCCCGGCCCAAACCAGGAGTAATGGGGGAAGAAGGTAGGTGGAGGAAAGAGTTCCATAAGAGCTGAGTTTGGCTCTGGGTATCATGGCACTCTTGGCTAATGGGGAACTCCTGCCTCACAGGGTGCAATTGGGTCTGACTGGGGGCCCTACCAACCTGGGGGTTTTCGGGTGCCCTTCCCATGGGCCTGCTAAGATGGCGAGGTTTCATCCTCCGTGAGGGCAGGGCTTAACCCCCAGGGGTCTGCTCTCAGCCCCACCTGGGGCTCCCAAGTGGCCACGCCTCCCCGGCCCCAGCTGCCGCCCGAGGAAGGTGGCCGGTGGGCCCACACAGCCTGCATCCTCACCCCGGCTCTGTCCCCTACCTTCTCCTGAGTGGATCCGGGGTCCAAGCTGTTGAGGGCATTCTCCACCCTGGCCAGCCGGCCAGAAAGGGAGAGCAGCAGGTTGACTACTTTGTCCAGGTCGCCAATGAACAGCCGAAACTTGTCAAACTCGTTGGCCTTGCAGACGGCCTTCAGCACGGCCTCCACCTCCTCCCCCAGGGCCACGTTGGCGCTGATGTCCTCCATCAGCCCACGCTGGGCCTCCTGCAGTACGGATAGCTTCTTGCTGATGCTGGCGATGAGCTGCAGCTGGCGGGAGGGAAGGCCAAGGACGTGGATGAGAAAGGACAGTGTGGTCAGCGGCTGGGCCGTGGCTGGAATTGGCCAGAGGAAGGCCATCGCACACTGGGCCTTAGAGGCCTTGGAGGCCTTGGGGATGGGGCGCTAGCTGTCTCCAAAGGGTGCTTTTGTTCTGCTTGGCCCCATGGGACGGAAGTGGGAACAGCCATGCTGGGAAGCGGCCATGAGCATGGGGCCCCACTCACGGAGATGGGGGGGGGAGTTTCTGGGTACGTGCAAGCAGGCCAGGCTTCACACATGGACTAGGGCCCTGAGCCACTAATGAGGGACAGCAGGGGCTCATTTTCTAGGTGGGAGCCAAGTACTCTCCTAAGGTGAGACCCCGCCCCGGAAGGTAGTAAGATACCCTCGGCTGAAAGTGTGCAAGGCCAACTTCTGCCCGTCATCGGTCCGAGGAGTCTGGGCCTATCACAGATCCAGAGCAGGAAGGGCCCTCAAAGCTTACCTATTTCAACCTCCTTGTAAAACTCAGCCCTGGATTAAGAAACAGGTCCCACTGAGGACCCCACAGGGACCAGGTGGCAGAGCCCCACCTCGAACCCTGCTTCTTCAGACAACGCAGGAGGGGCTTCCTGGGCAGATACACTTAGGACTAGCTGGCCTTCAGAGGCACTGCCAAGCCAGTTAGACCAAACCGAAAGTGCCTTCCCAGCTCCTACTGGTCCCTAGGCCTCAACATGGCTGCTCTGGGGGCTCAGCACCTGGAGATCCCTGGTGGAGGCGACGAGAGGAGGAGACACAGAAGATGGTGACGCTCCCCCCGCCCAGAACAGCATGCTGAGCCCTTGGCTTTGTCCTACATGTGGACGGTGGCTTGAGGGAAAGGGCCCTGAAAGAGGTCTCCCAGAGGCCTGTGGGACTGGCCTTGCCATCCTGACCCAAATTCTGTGCTAGGGGAGGAGATGCCAAATGGGAACTCTGGAGACCTGGGCCTCCCAATGGAGATTTGGCTTGGACTGTGGCCTTGGAAGGCCAGCCTCCTCATGGCACTTGCAGGGAGGCTGAAGCACAGCGGCGCCTCTAGGCTGTCCCGTCTTCCTGACTCTTCCCCCCCCCAAGTCAAAAAGGCTTCCTGGACCCCCAGTCTCCCTGACGGTCACATCTCTGGCTCTGGATTTTGTTATCTCCCGTCCTCCTCCTCCTTTATTAAATTTGCTCCTGCAGAGCTCACGGCCTGAGTAAGCTAGGGGCAGACAGAGATAGGCTGTGTCTGCGAGCAGCTCCAGGAAACCCATGAGGAGGCAGGGGGCCAGAGGCGCCGGGGGTCTGCGATCATGGCTGCTGGCCCGCTCTTTGGGGGGAGGGAGGGGCCCTTCCTTCTCCCGTCCCACCCCACGCCTCCACCTCGGAGGACTAGGGACCCAGGTACAATTTCCGGGAGGTTTGGATCACAAGAGATGGGAGAGTAGCCTGGCAATGTTGCCATGGCAACACTATTTGCTTATGAAATCGTATGGACAGAGGGCGAAGGGATTCCAGGAATCAGATTAAAAAAACAAGTGGATGGAGTTTAGAGGAAAAATGGGGAGGGGGGCTGTGCTTCATGGGAGAAAACATCCCCCTCACCTGTTCTAAAGGCACCCAATCAGCCTGGCAAAGCAGCACTTAACAGCCTCCCAACTGCCCAGCAATTAGGACCCATGTTGGGCGGGGGCTGACTGGCAAGGCCAGATCTGGAGGGAGGAGGCTCATTAAGGACCAGGCCATTTCCAGGAGACCCTGGCCATAGAGGACGGGAGGCTGGGCCTGGGCCCTGGGCATAGAGGCGATGGATGGGAGGCTGGGGCTAGGCCGAGAATAGAAAGGCATGGGCAAGGGAAGTGGGGCCACAGAGAATAGAGGGAGCTTTGGGTTTTCCACAGCAGGCAATCTGGCCCCATGGCCGACTGGGGGCCGGCTTGGGTGAGGAGGGTGGTCGGAACCTTTGGTGGCACTGGAGGGAAGCCTTCTGCCCTGGTTTGGGGGGCCCAGAGGCCCTGAGAGGATGCTCCCTTCCCAGCATCCCCACCTACCTTCTTTTGAGCCAGCTCATGGTCCACTTCGGCCTCTCCCAGGGAGTCCTTGGCCAGCTCGGACAGCTCCTTCATCTTGTTCAACAATTCCGCCTTGCCAGCTGAGGTGTTGTAGTAGGCAGAGTAGGAAGTGTGGCTGCTGGGGCTGGTGGGGCCGGCGAGGCCGGGGAGGCCGGTGGGGCTGCTGAAGCTGCCGGGTGGCGGAGGGGGGGAAATGGGTTGGAACTCCTGCCTGAGGGAGCACAGAAGCAGAGTTGAGCTGGAGGGGACTGCCGGGGGGTCCATTTTGAGCATCTGGAAAAAGGGCTGAGCGCAGTCTCCCAGTATCTTAGGGGAGGGGTAGCCACCAACTGGCACAAGTCTACAAGGCTCTCCCCACCCCACCCCCGCCATGCTGGGTGCATGTTAATAGGAAGTCACTGAGCAGCTAAAGGCTCAGGGCCCATAAATCCTAAATGATGGCAACCTCACTGCTGCTCTCCACCCAGGGGTCAGCCCTGGACCACCCCCGCCAGGCAAGAGCGATTTGGGAGCCATGAGCCTCGCGCCTTCAGAACAAACCCAAGAAGAATCAGGAAAGGTTGCCAAGGTGCATCTTTATCCACTTTGGGAGAAAGCCCAGCAAGCTCCTATCAGGACACCCAGGGATGACCCTTGACCCTGCAGGCAGCAGCCCCCCGAGGGCTCATTGTTACACTCACTTCCAGCCCCTCCTCTCCATGCCCACAGCCAGCAGCTTAAGCCAGGCCCTCAGCCCTTTGGGCCGGGCTACACTGAGAGACCTCCTTACAGGACTCCCAGCTGTCTCCTCTGCAATCCCCACTGGGGGCAGAGAAATCACTCAAAAGCACAGGACTCTGGCCAAGAGCAGGCATTGACTCCCAGTGATCCTGAGGAGCAAACGTCAACTCCCAGGCCTTCTACCGTCTGATTTCCTGGGCTTTCTGCACCCAGTGTGCCAGCCAGAAAGACACGTTTGCTATTCCCCAAACGTGGCGCTCTACTCTCTCCCAACTGGGCCATCCCTTTCTCCCTTACACCTTCCTCCAGCTCGTGTCAAGGAGTCCTCCTTTTCCTTGTCCTTCAGTTACTTTCCTTCTTGATTACACACACACACACACGTATGTGCACACATGCACATGCACACTTATCTGTCACCACCCTCCCTCAGTTGAAAATCAGTTCTTTGAGGCAAAGTACCGTTTTTCATCTTGTCTCTGTCCCCAGTGTTCGACACACAGTAGGCACTTTACCTGTGCTGCTGGGTTGGGTTGGGGGGATATCAGAAGGCCCAGCAGCCAGTGGGAGGGTTGTTGCTGTCACCATCCCTCCTTCCCCCAGTCTGCCCGCTTAGGACGAAGGCCCTACCTTTCTTTGGCTACCTCCTGCCTCCTTCTGACCAAATGCCAATCTTGGTGGCCATGTTTTTTCCAAGGCAGCTCATTGGTGGGGAAGAGGTCGCCTATGACCTCTGCAACCGTCACCATGTTGGAGGCCGAGTTGAGGATGCCAGCCAGTGAGCGGTCCCTGTCGGCCACGTCTCTCATTAACTCCTCCGAGTTGACGTGGGCCGGGACCGACCTCCGTGTCGAGACCAAGCGGCAAGTCTCAACCTCCGTGATGTCTTGAACAGGCCCGGATTCCTCTGTGGCTGCAGAACAAAGTGGGAAGTGAGTGCTCATTGCCCAGATCTCCCAGCATCCCCCATCACCGATAACTCACCAAGGCCAGCAGGGCTGAGCCGTTGCTGCTCCGGGCTCCAGTTGACCAGGCGGTACTGCTCCTCGGCAGGAGAACGGGCCTGGCTCCAGTTCTCTTTGGTTTGGGGCTGGTCTTCTACCATTCCTTCCGATCTTTGGAGGGGGAAAGGGAAAAAGAAGAGGCCAGACCTTAGAAAAGGGACCTTAAAAAAAAATGTCAGGATTGAAAGGGACTTGAGAACACAGACTGGAAGGAACCTTAGAACATGGGATGTCAGAGCTGAAAGAGATCAGAGATCACAGAATCTCTGATCTGGAAGGGATCTTAGAACAAAGAATGTCTGAATTGGAAAGGCTTTCAGAACACAGAATGTTAGAAGTGAAAGACATCTTAGAACACTGAATGTCAGAACTGAAAGGGATCTTAGAACACAGAATGTCAAAACTGGGAGAGACCTCAGAACACAGGATGTCAGAGCTGAGAGAAATCTTAGAATATAAAATGTCTGAAGTGGAAGGGACTATTGGGCATTGAAATGTTAAAGCTGGAAAGGACTTTGGAACAGGAAATGTCAGAACTAGAAGGAATGTTAGAATATGGAATGCCGGAAGTGGGAAGGAATTTAGAACTTAGACCAAAGAACATCAGGCTTGGAAATGATCCTAGAACACAAAAATATTGGTACCAGAAGGCACTTCGGAACATCTAGAACTAGAAGGGACTTTGGAACATCTAGAACTAGAAGGAACTTTGGAACACAGTGTCAGAACAGGAAAGGACTTTAGAACTTGGATTTCAGATCAGGAAGAGACCTTAGGATACTAAATATTAGAGCTAGAAGGGACTTTAGAACATAAAATGAGAACACTAGAGATTTTTGAACGTGGAATGGTAGAGATCCTACGATACTGAAGGTTACAGCTAGAAGGGACTTTAGAACATAAAACATCAACACTAAAAGAGAGTTCAATCGTTAGAATTACAAGAGACTTCAGAACACAGAATTCTGAACGGGAAGGGACTTTTGAACATAGATCAGAGAAGGCCAGAGCTGGGGGGAACCTTGGAACATGGATGTCAGAGCCGGAAGGGATCTTGTCATATGATGCAAATTCCCGGGCCCAGAAAGGGAAAGGTTTCTTGTGGGACGTGAAGCAGGAAAAAACTTTTAGGTAAATATGGGGAGGAGATTGCCAGCCGTTCCTAAGGGCCTTCACCCCCTTGGATGCTGGTCAAGACGCCACAGAGAACCAAGCGAGGCAAAAAGGTGCACTGGCTGTTCCTTAGGAAACCTGAGCCTCAAAGGTCGGGCCTTTGAGGAGTGGCCTGGAGCAACAAGCAAGCCCCTTACTTTCTTGGGGACTCAGACTCTTCTGTAAATTGAGAGGGAGGGAGGGGAAAGGAAAAAAAGGGGGGAGAAAAGAAAGAAGGGGAGGTTGGGGAAAGGATCTATTACCTAAGCTGTAAACCTGGGTGACTGGGAAGATGTGCAGATCTCGGCAGCTCAGCCAAGAGGAGGTTGCGTTCTGTTTTGGATATGTTGAGTTTGAGGTGCTTATGGGACAAGAAAGAGATTTCAGGAAGTGGGATGGGAAGGACTCTGCAGCCCCTTCTAGCTCTAACGATCTAGCATTTGAAGTCCCTTTCTTCCTGGGGCTTGCCTCAGTGGCCTTCTCTGTAAATTCAGGGGCTTGGATGCGGAAAAGATAGAGTAGCGCTCTAGGCCAGCCAATGGTTTGGCTGAGACATCCCTCTGGCACTTACTGTTGGCCCCTCTGGCAAGAGAAATGTTCTTGCCCCCTCTGCCGGGGGATGGAACCAGGGAAGGGGCTGCTGGGGGTCCTTAGTCCTTCACATCATTGAGTTAATAGCCCAGGAGTGGAGGAGCCTGAGGAAGGGGAAAACAGGCTATCCACTGGAGGGGGACCAAGGCCTGGCCACCTGCAGGGTGTAGCCAAGACCTGGGCTGAGTCTCCTACTCCACTCAAGACCTGGGAGTGGAGCAGGAGACTCAGCCTGCCACAAACTTGTGCCGTGCTGAGCTGCTTGCTTGGGGACTGGGGGAGAGGGTGAGGCCCCCATCCCCCCTGGGGGAGAATGAGCAGGAGAGAAGTAGGTTAGGCATCCAAGAGCAAGTTTAAGACGTGAGCACGAGAGGGAGAAGAATGGATGCTGGCCGGCTGAAAGCTGAAGGCTCTAGAGTTGGGGTGACCTCTAGGTAGAGGGCAGGTGGTACGAGGCCAGCTGGGGGTAGCTAGATGGGGTTCACGGAGAAAAGAGGATTCAACCCATGCTGAGAAGCCCTGAGTGAGGCAATGGCTCCTCCCAGATCAATTTCCCAGGAGCCCGATGATCGTCAATAAAGGACCTTGGAAGGGAACTGCAGCGATGGAGCTGGCGCAGGGAGCAGTGGCAAGGGAATTTGAGTCAGCTCCCTGCCTGGCCACTTGCTGCCCTGTGAACTTGTGACAGTCCCTCACTCTTAGAGCCCTGGGTGTGCAAAGTGGCTTCAGGGTGTGTAAGATTATAGAGAGCAAGAGCTTCTCCAGGGCATTGATGGGCACGCAAAGGTCAGTGGGGCCTCTGAGAGTGACCCAGAGTATTGGTAGTGGGCACCCCACTGGCCCCTAAATTGGGTTGTTTCAGGGCCTATCTGGGGACCGGGAGGATGGGCAGCCATGGACAGAGGCCTTGCTGAGGTGATTTGTGAATGAAGAGGGCGAAGAAAGGGGAGAAAGGAAGCAGCTCAAAGTGAGGCAAGAGGGGTGGGCCTTGAGGCCGTGAGAAACCTTTCATATTCCTTTCCTGACAGGACCCATGTGCCTAGCTGCTGGCACATGCCCTTCTTGCCTGTGCTTCCCATTTCAGAGGGGAGAAGGCAGCCTAGAAGAGCCCCCCAGGCTGATCAGAGCAAGGCCGGGGCCAAGGTCAAGTGGCTAAGGGTCAGGGCCAGCCTGGGGTGGCGTCTGAGGGCCTGCGGAAAGGCTATTCTGGGGACTGGGTGGGTGGGCCCGTGAGCGCCTGGGCTCCCCAGAAATACTTGCCTGGCTGCAGTCATGGAGTCTGGTTTGAGGCTCAACTGCTCCGGCATTCTCCACACCCCACCAGGGTGGTAGTACTGAGGAGCAGGTTGTTCTGGCCCGGGCCTGTTGCCTGCAGATGGTGGAGGGAAGTCTCTAGGCAGGGGCTCTGGAGGGAGGCTCTGGGACCGCTTTCTCACCACCTCTGCCGGGCCCCCCTGGGGACGAGGCTGCTCCAAGGCTGTGTCGGACCGCCGGCTGCCGGTGGTCTCTAAGTTGGCATACTGAGAGTGCTGAGATAGCCGATGGCCCCTGTACTTGGCCCAGTTGGGAGGTGGGGGCCGAGGAGGGGGTGGGGCCTTTTTTCTGGCTCCAAGGGGATCTGGCCGGGTCTCATCCACCTTGGCCAGGAGTTCTCTCCTCTCTCTAGCCCGTGTGCTAGGGGGGTCCAAGTTGATGTGACTCTCTGAGAAGGCCCGACCCCGAAGCGGATGGGGCATTGGTGGCTCATAGACAGCACTGCCCATCAGGGTGCCCACAGAGTGATCGTAGTCACACAGGAGGTCCAGAGAGGAGGCCACTCGGTAGCACGCTGACCATTCACGCCCGGGGTTCTCGAAACAAGAGCGTGGGCAGCCAATTTTGTAATGGGGTCGGTCCCTGAAAAAAAGTGGAGAGAGGCTATTGGCTCATGGGTGTCCCCAGCACCGGAAGCAGGTTCCCACAGAGGGCCAGAGCTGGTAGGGACCTGCCTACAGTGACCCAGCGAGGTCCCAAAGGGGCCTCTGGGTAGAGGGTGCAGGTCTACCACCTCCTCACTGGACAGGCTTCAGGCCTGGGTGGCCACATCCCACTGATAGCCATGAGTGAGCTCTCAATTGGCTAGAGCTCCCACATTTCCCCTGGGAGGTCCCAATCTAGACTTGGGGAGCATGGTTTTTCCCCAATCCCAGCACAGACCTTTACGTTCTCTTATTAGCTTTCACCTTATTCTATTTGGCTGCTCTCTGGCCTGCTGAGACATTTTTGGGTCCTGCCTCCATCATCTAAAATACTGGGCATAATGGGGGCCAACAAGACAGTGTGCTGCTCCCCTTCCCACGAGGAACCCCTAGCTCCCCCTTTCAGAATAGGGGATGCCAACCTGACCCTGTCTCACAATCAACCACATGATCAGCACCAGGCCCCTGGTCCCCACCAGGGCCTCACTAGCCAACAGCTAACTCCTCTTACCTTGTGTGGGAAGCCATCACCGGCTGGGCCAGGCTCCCACCAGCTCACAGACTCACGCACTGCTGGCAAGGCGCTCCCCATTACCAATGATGAACCCCCCCCCACACACTCACACACACACACACACACACACTCACACACCACACACTCACACACACACACCACACACACACACCACACACACACACCACACACACTCACACACCACACACACACACCACACACACACACACACACACACACTCACACACACACACACACACACACACACCACACACACACACCACACACACACTCACACACACACACACACTCACACACACTCACACACACACAGACACTCACACACATACACACACTCACACACACACAGACACACACACTCACACACTCACACACACACACACACACTCACACACACACCTCATCACATCCCACACAGGCACACCAAACACACACACAGAGTCCCCAGACACATCCATAGCACACACACACACACAGTGCCCACACACCCCCCCACACAGATACACACTCTCCACACACACACACACACACCCGCACACAGAACACACACAAACTCCCCCTCCACACACCCACACACCCACACACCCAGAGCATATACACACACGCACCACACGCACGCCCACGCCCACAAACACACCCCCCACCACATCACTGCACGTGTACACACTCACGTACTCCACACACACTCCACACACACCTTCCGAACACCAGAAGCTAGAATTAAGGGCCTTGCACAACACCCCAGAGCATGGATCCTTGGGAGGACAGAGGGCTGATGGGAGGTCTCAGGAGACTGCTAAGGATAAAGAGCCAAGCGCTCTTATAAAGCTGCAGGGGGCGCCCTCCTAGGCAGGAGCAATCGCATCATGCCCTCCTTGATGAGGGGCCGTCAATTCCACTTATTGCATATTTCTGCCCAGCAGACAAGGCCCCTCCTCCCTCCCCAGCACCAGGAGGTGTGTTCTAGGAAGGCACATGTGCCCCTGAGGAGAGATGCCTTTGCCCATCCACCTCCTGGGGGGCAAACAGAACAGGTGCCAGGCCAGAAATAACGGGGACAGCCTCCCCTGTGACCCCAGGCTGTCCCTGTAGCCATGATCCACTTCTGGTTGTCCCTGGATGCCCAGTCTGTGCCCCTCCCCATGGCCCCCTCCCACCCTTCAGTCCTCAGGGCCATGGATCAAGCTGAGGAGGTCTGACACAATGGTTCGGACCCCAAGCCCAGCCCCACCCCAGCTCTGTCCCGCTCACACACCACCCACCTCATGGACTGGCCGGCCTTCCTGGCAATCTTGGCTGATTCCCATTCATCTGGAGAAACTTCCTATAAGAAAGACTCCAACAAGTTAGGGAGCTCACCTCCCATCCACTGCCTCCCCAGGCTGGGAGCAGGTGACCCTTGAGGGGCCCTGAGGGGCCTGGGCCCGTTCCACCTCCATGGCGGGGCCGCCACCCGCAGCCCGAGAGAGAAGGCACTCCCGGGCTGGGGCTGCATGGCCCACGGGTCTGGCAGGGCCCCCTCTCCCCACCCCCTCGGAAGCCCTGCCCCAAACCAGTTGAGCACGTTTGCTGTTTGCTCTGGCTCCCATCCTGGTTCTCAGTGCCCACTTCCCTCCAGCCTCACCAGCATCTGCACGGGAACCTCCAGGGTCACTCACAGGGGCAAGCTGAGCAGCACTGGGCCCTCCCCTGCAGCAGGGGAAGGACCAGGGCCTCCCCCCCTTTGACAGGCTATCTGTCCCATGCTGACACAGGCTGCAAACTCAGCAGGCCCTGAGAATCCTCAATCTTGAACCAGGGCATCCGATCTTGCCTTCAGACACCGCTTTGCCACCCTGGGCCACCTTGGTCTCCAGAAGCCTTTGGTAAAGGCAACAGGCCAACCAGGGCCTTCCAAGGGCTCTGCCCACCAAAAATACCATGGCTCGCGTTCCACCCCCATGCCCTTTGTCCTATGAGTTTCCCCTACACTACAAGCTCAGAACAATGGAGCTGGCAACAACTTGGAGAGCCCACTTTGCAGAAGAGGGAACCAAGTCCCAAAAGGGGAGGGAGTCGCCGGCAGTCACACGAGCAGTCCCCCAGCTTCAGAACTTCAACCTCACCTCCACAACTTCCCTGCCCTTCTGTAGGGGCTCAGTGATCAGCGTCACTCCCCCTTTCTCCAACTCTTTTCATGACTTTGCACAGCACAGTTAAATCAAGGCAAGACAAGCATTGATTAGGCTCCTGCTGTGTGCCAGACACTGTGCTTGGCACTGGGGGTACCAAAGAGGTACCCGTGGCCTCTGATTTCCAAGGGCTTCCAGCCCAACAAGGGCAGCTTCCCCATCAAGTGAGCAGACAAGCCCATCAGGTTGGAGGATGCCAACCTGTCAGGCAGGCCATCCCACTTCCTCAGGCTGATTTCCATTTCCTCCACAAGAAAATAACACTGGACCAGATGTTCTTTGGTTTCCCTCCATCCCAATTCCCAGCAGTGGAGCCCACAAAAACCAATCCCCAGTACCTTGCCTGTCCCTAGGGCCTAGTCTACAGCCTCCTTCCCAGGGCACTGCTTCTCCTTCTATCCTGCCTTTGTTCCACCAAGTCATAAAGGCCAGGGTTCCATGGGTGCTAATGGGGATGGTGATAGGCCACAGAAATTCTGTTCTGCAGGACCTCAGGCCTCCACTTTGTGTCCCTCCAGACAAGCGGCAGCTGCAGCTTGCCATGAGTGACCTTCATGAGAGAAGTCTAGGCCAGCTGCCCCTGGGGGGCTACTTAGGGACGTCTGGAAGGCCAGGATGGAAAGGGGGCCAGGGCCCCAACAGGACCCTCCCACTCTCTATGCTGGCCTAATCCAATGACCAACTGGTGGGTGGGCGGCTCATCAGGCCCCCTTCTCCCCTGGAAGACATACTGCAGAAGGGCACACGCTTTGTGGTGGAGGCCAATTGTTCTTAAGGACAAGTTTTTCTCTGCTCCCAAGGTTCTTGGCCCCAGGGCTTGGCTGTCATCTACCTCTCCAATCAGCTCTCAGTACCATCCAGCCACATCCCACCCAGACCTTTGGCAACTTCTCCCTCCTGCAGCAACTGTCTCACAAATCAAGAGAAGCTGAGCCAAGGGCTCCTCACAAATTAAAAAAATTAAAAAGAAAAAAGAGCCCGTGGCCACCCATGCTTGAATGCGGTTCTGGCACCATAGCTGCCCAAGCCAGGCACTGCATTTGTGGGCCTTGCCCTCGACCACCCTGCCCCCCTCCATGCCCACAGTGTGGTCCCTTATGGAGCAAGGGACAGACAGCTCCACCAGGCGGTGCCAACTGGCTGAGGCCATGGGCCAAGGTGGGCTAAGCCCGGCCGAGCCAGTTGGGGAAAAGTCCCCCCCGGGGGCTTCCATGACAGGTTGGGGCTCCATCTCACCCATGGTCACAAGAAGCATGAGCGGTACCCAGCAAGGGAGGCAGACACAGGGATGGGGCTTCCCTGGGTGTCCTGGTGGAGAATGGGATCTAGGAGACTTCTGGGAATGAGTCACCCCAAGGGCTGAAAGCTGGGCAGGGCAAAGCAAGAAGGAAGGCAGAAGGAATGAGATCTGCTTGGCACTCCTGCACAAAGCTGTGGGCCTGAGCTCACCCCTGCGGGAAGCCGGGTACTGACCTTCAGCAAGGGATTCCTGGCCTTCCAGGGAGGGCTGCCCTCTTCTCCGACCTTGTGCTGGGGCCCAGGGTGGCAACAGGCCGCACAGCGGGCCCATTGCTGGTGGCAGCGGTGGTTCCGGTGGCCTCCAAGCACACTTCTTTTCAGCAGGCCTGGGCAGTAGCTGCAGGCATCGTGGCTCACAGCTCCCTGAACACTGCACGAGTACGAGCAGGCCCGGAGGCACTCAAACTCTCCGCAGTGCGCCAGCGGCTGGCAGCACACGGGCTGCTCCAACTCTTTGCTCAGAAAGCATTCCGGGTAGGTGGCCGGCTCCATGGGCAGGGAGGCCGAGGGGCGGTAAGATTGGTCCACCGAATGGCGCCGCAGGTCCCTGCAGCCCGCACCCACTGGCTGGAAGCTAGGCGGCTCCAGCGGTTTGGGCCTCAGGGTGAAGGGTTTACCATGTCCAAGGGCCGAAGCCGGGGGTGACAACAGCTTGCTGGTGTCTTCAAAAAACTTCTTCCTATCTGCAAAGGGCATGAAGACGCCCTCTTCCCCAGAAGGGCCCCCCGGCTCCTCACTCGGGTTCAAAACCCCACTGGGGATTGGCGGCAGCTGAGGCTGCAGTTTCCGCTCCGGAGACCACCGCCAACGGCCTCCCCGCGTGCTGGCTTGGGGCCTGGGCTTGGAGGGCCCATGCCCGGGGGCTTTGCACCAGGGGTGGACTCCAGCCGCAGGCTGCCAGGGCCTCTGGCCAGGGCTGCCAGGGCGTTCCAGTGCCATCCTCAGCTCCCGGCTCTCCGCAGCCTGGCTTAAACACTCCGAGGACCTGGCCCTCAGCAAGTTGCTGTTAGGCCGGGGCTGGCTGCAGATACGCTCCCCCGGGCTGGGCAGTCTGCGGTGAGCCGGCACTACAGGTATCTGAGGAGGGGCAGGGAGAGGTGGGGAGGCCGCAGGAGCCGGGGCTGGTGGGGAGGCTGCAGGAGCTTGGTTGGGTGGGGGGGCCATGGGAGGCGGGGCAGGCTGGGAGGCCACAGGAGCCGGAGGCTCTGGAGATGATGGAGTCACAGGGGTGGCTTGGGGAGTCTCAGGAAGTGGAGGCTCCTCTAGCTCCTGCACAGGCTCTGGCTCTTCTGGGTCACCCTTGATCTTCTGCAGCTGGGCCTTCCTCCTCTGGATCTCATTGCGCAGGCTGGTGGCAAAGCGTTCGCTCCTGCGCCGGGGCTGGGCAGAACGATAGCGCGGCCCATGGCTCCTGCGAGCATCTCCCGGATGGCCGTTCTTTACCTCTGAGCCCTCTCTGGAGGCAGCCGGCTGAGAAGCAGCCTCTGGGCCAGAGAGCTGAGCGGCGACTGCTTGGTCAGAGGCTCCCCCGGGCACAGGGCTGCTGGGGGCTGAGCTCTTTGTGCCTGAATGTTGGCCATCCGCCTGCCCGGGGAGCCTCTTTTCACCAGGCTTATTCTGGGTTCCAGCCACTGGGCCTTTCTGTCCTAGGTGGGCACTGTGGAGGGGGGACAGGGTCCAGCAGTGCCCCTCCTGCCTGGTCTGCAGCTCGGCTTCCTCACTCTCCCCATCCCTCTCAGCGTCACAGCGCAGCGACCGGATCTGGGAGGCCAGCAGCTGCTCAGGGGCACTGTGACGGTGGCCACCTAACCCCGTCAAGTGGGCAGGGATGGCGGTCGGGGCAGCGCGGGCCATCTCCTCCTCTTCGGCTTCCGCACTGGGGCTTCTGGATGACGGGGGCTCTTCCACGACATGGGTCTGGCTGGACCACCCTGTCCTCGGCAGCAATCCGGGGTCACTGTGGCCTGACTCGGACGGGCAGCTCACCACACTGTACTGCTCGGCAGACAGACACTCCTTCCAACAGCCCTCAAGCGGCTCTAGGAGCTGGCTACAGGGGCAGCAGGGCCCAGTGGGGAGCTCTGCAGAGAGCAGGGCCTCAGGGTTCCATCTCTCCTTCAAGTACAAGGCAGCACCAGGGACTGAGGCCCTCCGCTTCTCTGTCTGGTGGAACTGGGCCTTGGAAGCCCTGAGACTGTCCCGCCTTACCGGAGGCTGGGGGGGACCCGTGGGGGCCACAGGGAGTTGGGCGGGAAGAGGGAGAGAACCCTCCTGGGGGCCAGGCGAAGGCTGGGACCGGGGAGTCTGGTGTCCTGCTGCCCCAAAGGCTTCTACCCCATCGGGCCCCGTGGGGACGCAGAGGCCATTAGGGGCCTTGGGGGGCCCAAGGCCCGGCGGGCCACAGTCCGAGGCCGCCGACTCCTCTGGCCGCAGGGGCAGGGCATAGTCTGATGCACTGGAGCCCGCGGAGAAGGAGCTGTAGGCCGAATCCCGCTGGCTCTGGTACGCACTCTGCTCCATGGGAGAGATGTGGCCCTCGGGGCCCCCTTGGCTGGGCTGTTCCAGGCTCTCCATGCTGCCAATGGAGCTGCTCTTCTCAGTGCTGCCGTGGCGGGACAGTGGGCACCACTGCATGCACGGGTCACTGCAGAAACAGAGAAGAGGGGCACTCAGAGGCACGAAGGCCAGGCGGAGCCTCACTGCACCTTCCAGAGAGAGGAGACCCAAGTTTGGTCAGCGGGGGCCGAAAGGCGAGAGTGCCGAGCCCTGGAATCACAGGTTTTGTGCGGGCACGTGTCCAGGCTAGGCACTCCTGGGCATCTCCCCGAACCTCAGATTCTTTATCTCTCACTTGGGAATAGCAACCGTGGCCCTCCCACCCCGCCCCATTCCCACTGCTCCAGATCTGCCAGTGCCCACAGGAGGGATGTCAGTGACCAGGAGAAACAGAGGGGACAGAAAGAGGGGATACTGAGCCACCGGAGAAGGGAAAGGCCAAGGGCAGGCTGCAGAGAACAGATGGAGGACAGAGGACAGGGGCATCCAGAAGGACGCCATGGGTTGCACCCAGCCTGAGTGGGGGGCCCTCTGCTCGGTCCCTGCCCTGCCAGCTGGGCCCTGGCTCTCCCTTCCCTGGGGCCGGCCTCCCAAGGGCCCTCACCGTGAGCCTGTGGCAATGGGGGTCAGTGGAAGCTGCGCTGCCACGCCCTGCCCCTTTGGAGGCAAGAGCGTGAGGCTAGCACCTGCCTTCCGTCTTTGCCCTCGGGCACCAGGCCCAAGAACCCAGAGTGGGGTAGCAGAGGCACTTGCCTCCTCTTCCACTGGGCAACACAAAGGTGGCCAGGCTGTCAGAGTGAGAGCACCACACTCCAGTCCCTAGCTCTGGGTTCGAGTTCCTAGTGTACCTTCCTAAGTGTCTCTCTGACAGTTGCTGGTCATGTGACTCCAGGCAAACCCTTAAACTGTGTCCCCCCGCCCTCCCCCATACTGTGACTCTGGAAGACCAAGTGATGGAGGAGCTGCCCCTTATGTGCCCCAGGGACTTCTCCACCCTGTCAGGATTGGACCCCAAAGGAAGTCCTGGAAAGCCCAGCTCAGGCGCCAGGGCTTCCGGGTACCACCCAGGGCCCATCTCCTACTCTTGCCAGGGGCCCCTTCTGCCCTCAGCCCTCGAGATGCCCGCCCTGGAGAAGAGTGCTGTCGGCCGGCCAGCCCTCCAGAAGGCAAAGCCCTGGCGCCCAGAGAGCCAAAGGCTTCCCGACCATGGCCTCGATGCTGTACGTTACCAAGGAGCAGGTGAGACTGGAGAGGGACCTTGGACACTATCGAGTCCAGTCCCCTAATAACAGGGCAGAAAGCGAGGCCCAGGGAAATTGACCGAACAGGTTCCGCACAGTCATATGGTTCAGAAGGAGCAGAATCAGAATTCCAATTCGGGTCCTGTGATCCAAAAAGCACTGGCCATCAGAGCCTCCATTTCCCTAACTGCTCTTTTGACAGACAAGGAAGTCAAGGCCAGGAGGAACTGCTCAACTCAGCCAGCGGGACGAGGCCAGTCCCTGGCCTGGCCGGGAGTCCGGGGGCCAATCCTGTGCTGTGGCCACCGGGTACCGCTGGGCCCAGGCTCTGCCAGGGGGTGCTGCCATGTGGGAGGGCCAAGCTAGCACTCACCTGGAGTCACAGCCCGAGTGCCAGGATAAGCTGAAGGGGTCTTCAGAGAAGTTCATGGGGGCTGCGGCTGTCTCGGGGAGCCCCTCCAGAAGTTTGGCCATGTGCCATGAATGCGGCCTGGCCAGGGGGGTGGTTCTCCTGCCAACAAGAATGGGGAGGAAGTTAGCCTGGGGAGTTGGGGCTGAAATCACTTCCCAAGCAGTTTCCGGCCCACCCCAGCTCCCTCCCCCGCATGTCTGAGGATGCCTTGGAAGGAGAGGGCAGCCCACGAGGATGGCCTAATGGCCTCCGCCTAGGCCTTCAGGTGGGCCCTGGACAAGTCCTTCTGGCTGGGCTCCCAAGAGGAAGTGAACACGGGAATTGTGGGACGCCGAAGGCTGCTCCTTCAGGAAAGGCTCGAGGAAGCCCACGAAGAGGCCCCTCCCGGCCTGCCCCAGGTCCCTCGGCTGCCTCCAATGCCTGAAGTCCTGGCAAGTCCCCCAGAAGTCATATCTCCTCAAAGCATCGCCAAACACCCAAATGGCAAGAAGGGGAAGGGGGCATCCTGGCTGCCATCTAGTCCAATCAAAAACCACAGTGAGGGGCACCCAGCATCTACCTGCAGGCTCCCAGGGACCACCCCCCACCAGGGGTTTGGCTCTGCCCATGAGGATGCTGGTCACAACCTGCCATCTGGATCCACTGCCTGAGGCTCGGCTCTCAGCCACGGCTGACCCCTTGCCCACACAACAGACCCAGGAGACCTTCGCAGCCCATCCTGTCTCCCGAGGGGAGCCTGCACCAAACACAGCCGGCTCCTCTGAACGAGGCCGTGGCACTCCTCTCAGCTCCCACGGATCCACTCTAGCTTGGCCGTCCTCCCTCAAGCACCCCGGAACCACACAGTCTGGCACACACACACGTGGCAACATGTGAGCACACACGTTCACATGCACCCTGCTCCATCTCCATCTTGTTTCCTGGAGCTCCCCCTCCACCCTTCAGGGAACACTCTCCCCCTCCACCAGACCCAGTGGAGGACTGCATCCGTGCTCCCTTGGAGATAGAGGGCTGCCAGGGAGCTCATCCTTTTCCCAGGGTCCTCGGCACAGGACCTGCCAATGGCTGATCCAGTGGTACTGGATTGGGTGCCTTTGCCAAGCAGTGGGACCAGAAAAAACACACGGAGGATTCAAGGACCACGGACAGTGACACATAATCTTAGCCAGCCAATGGGAACCACAGACGGAATGGGAAGGGATCTCAGAGAACATGGAGTCCAGCTCCTCATTTTACAAAGGCCTCATTTACTGGAGGGAGAAGGGAGTTGTCCAAGGTCATGTGAACAGTACAGCAGAGCCAGAACTAGAATCCGGGTCCTCCACGAGAGCCCATGGCCCAGGCATGCTACTGAGAAAGGGCAAACCCCAGCTGGCAGGGAGGTACCCCTTGGGAAGATCCAGTGGGGAGGGGAGAAGAGGGAGGGCCCTGGCAGGAGGGAATGGGGCAATTCTGGCTCAACAGCAAGACCCAGAGTCCCAGGGCCAGGTTTGAGGCCCGGTGCCGTGCCCTGCTCACCAGCCGGCTGTGTTGGGCAACTGGGCTGGGGAAGACAAGATGCAGCCACTAGGCGAGTGTTGGATGGACCATCAAGTCAAGGAGGGATGTCCTGGGCCAACCCGGGAGCGATGGGAAGAAGAAGCCGAGAGGCTGACTGAGGCCATTTGTCACAACTACCTTTCCCGAGCTGCCCCCACAGACGTGGGCTATCTGTGGAGGAAGGGGGCTCTCAGCTCCCCTTGGGAAGGCTTGGCCGGACTGAATGGAAACGGGGGGGGGGGGCAGGGACTCACTTCCTGCGAGAGACCAAAGACCTCGAATGCAGAACTCGATTGAGCCCCAAGCCGGACTTTGTGGGGAGCCGGGCCTTCCCCTGGCCCAGGTGCTGGACTACGGGATGGAGTGGGCACGTGCTGAGGAGATGGGCTTGGACTCTGGCTTAACCACACCTTCCGAGCACACATGAGAGTGAGAGTGGGCACTAAGGTGGAGGCGGGAAAGGCATGGGGGAACATCTGGGCTTTTTAAACACATGGGGGGCTCAAGCACCACGGACAGTGGCACATGGCCTTTGTCAGCCAATGGGGCTCCACAAAAAAAGACATGGGGGGGGTTTTGAGGACCATGGACACACACACACACCATGCTCACTCCCGTCTCACTGCATTTGCTCAGCCCACCTGTGACAGTGCGGCCTAGGATCACAGGAACACAGTGGAGAAATTGAGGCCCCCAGAGGTGGCACTTGCCCAAGGTCATGCAGCCTGTAAGTGGCCAAGCTGGGACTAGAGAGCCCAACCCACTGCTTTCCCCCTTGCCCGACCCCGCTGCCTGAAGTTACCACCCAAGCCCAGGATGGATCAACTGTTCCCTGGGTCCGGTACCTGGACCCTGCCCAGTGTGGGTGCCGGTTGGCCACGCCCATAGCCCGCTGAGAGGCCGCCGCCAACAGGTGAGGCCCCCAACCTCCTGGCCGCTTGGCTTGGGGAGCTGGGGCCTTGTTGTGGGGCGGCCTCCACGCAATGTCAGCTTAATCATAGAGTCACCAAGCCCCTGGGGACTGTTCAAGGCGACTCTCAAAAAGGAGACCCAACCCCAGCCTCTGCCTAAAGGCTTCCAAGGTACGGCCCTCCTCCCTGAACCAACCTGGTGGCCCAGGCCACTTTCACCCGGCCCCCTAGGGTAGCCTTTCCCTTCTGGGAGCTGCCCCCTCGCCTCGTGCTGCTCTGGCTCTGCCCTCAGGAGCCGGCCATCACAAGGCTCAGCCCTGTTCCCGTCCATGGTGTCTCCAAAGCCTTTTCTCTATATGACCCAACTCCAGCGTCTTCAGTCAATCACGGGGCAGAATCTCCAGCCCCGAGCCCACCTGGCTGACTGCTGGTCCCCAGAGGGGGTCTCCCCAGGGCGGAGGACAGAGATAGGACCCAGCCCTTTTGGCTCTCCCAGCAAAGCCTAAGTTGGCATCGGCTTTTGGGGTGCCATATTGTATTGGAGGGGCTTGCAGCCCACTGTGGCCCCCAAATCTTTTTTAATCACTTCCTGTACTCTCATACTCCATAACCCTGCTTGATCTGGCACAGGCTCAGGGGGCCTGCAGACACATCAGGAAAGACTGTCAGCAAAGGCCGGCCTGACTTCCCCGGACCCATGGGGTACTCAGAAGCCGTCCTGTGGGTGCCACTGTGGCACCGGGGAGCATGAAGCCCCAGGCGGCTAAGAGCAGAGACTCTGGGCCTCCTGCCCATGTCCCTCCCCCTCTGGGTCTCAATTTTCCCTTCCCTAAACCCTAGGCTTCTCAAGAGGGAAAAGGATAGCCTAGGCTCAGAACCCGCCATTTCACTGGGACAGGATACTCCTGGGGAGGAAACTGCCTCCATCAGTGCTGGCTGGCACCTTCCCCATAATGCCGAGTGGTGAGTGCCCAGGACAGAGATTCAGGTGAAGTGATCTCCCTAGGCCCCAACAGGAAGGATGGGGCCGAGATAGGATGGACCCGGGGCTGGCGTTGAGGTCGGCATCTCTCTGGGCCGCGCCATCACTGCCTTGCTGTCATTCTACAATCAGGGGAAACTAAGCCACGAGGCCTCCACCTAATTTGGGGACATTTTCACCAAAAATCCACGTGCAGGTTCAGCGCAGGGTCACGGGGGCCCAGCTGGCTCACGACCCCGGGCACTTGGAAGCCAAGAAACCAGCCCTGCCCCCCACACCCTGCCAGCCTCTCGCTACCCTGCTTGGTAATGTTGGCAGATGCCTCGCTCCCTGATCCTTCCAGGGCCTCCTGCGGCACCCGCTGCCCGCACCCCCAAGGGAAGAAGAACAAGACCCATGCACCTACCACAGAAGTCACCTGGGATGAAGGGTTACCCTGGGGGAGCCCAGCGTCTAATCCGTTGCCCCCTCACTCAGTGGGGGTCATCGAGGGCACCACAGGCAGGCTTAGGCAGAGCCTTCAAGCCCCGGTCCAGGCCGCTCAGTTGCACCCTGGCTGTCCCGGTTCCCAAAACAGAGAGGGGGGAGCTGGCGGGCCGGAGGGCAGCTGCCAGGGGCACCCGGGGCCCCACATCCTCCTGGAAGCTGCATGGGACTGCTAGGGCCACCCTTCGGCAGTGGCTGGCAGAAAGAAGGATGGAGGCGCAGGCGGGCAGCATAAACAGCCCCCCCGGCCCCTCCGGCCCTGCCCCGTCCCGGCAGCCAATGAGCAGGCTGGGCTCCCGGCCATGGCGAGGACTCAGGAAAGGAGCAAGGAAGTGATGTTTGGGAAAGATAAAGCGGGTGTCCAAAAGGAATTTTTAAAAATACACGTCCAAGTGGGAGCGGCGAACGCCCGGGACCCAGACGCGCTTCAAAGAATTCCACGGCTTCCTGGTCCAGGGGACCCCACCCGTCCAGCTCCCTGACGGGCTCCTGGCCGGCCCGCCAAGGCGGGGGCACGCGCAGACTCCAGCCGGAGAAGGGGGGAGGGTGCCATCACTGGGAGTGCCTCTTATTGGGCAGAGGGGGAAACTGAGACCAGGGAGGGGGCGACACTTGCTAAAGGGTGAACGGAGTTAAGTGGCAGAGTTCCCAGGCCGCCCCCCAGCTGCCCATCTGTGGGTGGTGATGCTCCAGGGGCTGAGGACCGCTCCCCAGAGTGGCCAGGGAGAAGCAAGTGCAACTGCCCGAGGCCCCTCCTGGTCTGGGAACCGAGGGGGGCCTCACTGGGACCCCATTCCAATCTGGGCTCTTCCGTGTGGGCTCAGAGAAGCCCTTTCCTCAGGTCTGCATCTTCCTGTCCCAGGAGGTTGGACTAGGGGTCCTGGAGCCCCCTTCTGTCCCCGCCAGTCCCCAGCGGCCTGGGCGTGGGATCCCAGAAGTCCGGAGTTTTGTTCCTACCAGGCCATCCTCCAGCACTGATTCCCAATCCTCCTATACCTTGAAAAGCAAAGGTTGCACTTCCTTTGCCGCCCGGGGACCAGGGCTTTCCCGCTCTGCCACTGGCTGGCCCTGGGCCCGCCACCCCCGGGGCACCCTGTGGTCCTGCCCAACCTGCCCCAGGAGCTCTTTCTGTCCCCACGGGGAGCCCGGCTCTGCTGAGAAGCTCCTCCTCCCTCAGCCTCCCGGGCCGTTTGCCTTCCTTACTGTGAGGGGTCGTTGGGAAGCCCGGGGGAGGCAGGGGAAAGCGTTCGGTCCCTCTGGGGCCTTTCATTGGGTGGGGGTTTCTCCGGCCAAGTCCCTGGGCCGGGCTCCTGAAAACACATGCCAACCATTTGGTGCCTCTGGGAGCCGGTGTTCTCCCGGGGTGGGTGGGGGCAGAGAGGAGGGAAAAAGCAAATGCCGCATCACCCAGGAGGGAGAACAAGATAACAACTGGGGGGGGTGCTGGAACCCAGAGTGAGTGAGGGGGGTTGCTGTTCAGTCAGCTTACAAAGACAGATGAGAGGAGCCAGACAGGGCAAAGGGTTAATGCCACACTGAAGAGAGGTAAGAGGGAGCCACTGAGTCTTCTTGAGCAGAAGACTGGCACGGTCAGATCTCAAGGTGCTTTAGGAAGCCTGATTTAATAGCCATGTCAAAAGTGAACCCAGAGAAGGGAGAAATGGGAGCAGGAAAATCCCCACCTTGGGAGCCTAGTGGGAGCGTCCCAGAAAAGTGAGGAGGGTCTGACTACACCAGGGAAAGGAGCCGGCAGCACTAGGACTTGGCAGCCAAAGAGCATCTCGGGGGGAGGACGAGGATGGCGCTCACAGCTGAGCCCGAGGGACTGGCACAAGGGCGCCCCTGACAGGAACAGGGTGGCTGGGAAGAGACAAGATCTGGCCACGAAGCCGGGGATGTCTCGTATGGGATGTCAGGCCCCAACTTTCACGAGGGCTGGCTATTTCGATCTAGGAGCCACCGTCTCCATTGTGGGACTACCCACCAGACTGATGGGAGCCAAGGAGATCAAGTGAGGGGGGGGCAGCAAAAAGGACAGTAGAGTCTTTGCTTCCGGGGGCCTGGCCAATCCCTGCTCTTCGTCAGATGCTGCCGAACCCTCGGGGATCAGCCAGTGGGGCAAGTGGGAACAGACCAGCTCTGTCTCCCCAGTGCTGGCTAGCCGGTGAGGAAAGGAGGTGGTGTACAGCCCACCAGTTTGCTGCTCACTAGTGCTGCACCTCAAAGGGCCCGCTCTTGCTGCTGGCATCCCTCAGCACCCCACTTTCTGCTCCGTCAGGGCTCTGAGCTTCATGACAGCCCCAGGAGTGTGGCCGTGCATGTATCCCCACTGTAAAGGTTCTGAAAAATGAACTCCCTGGCTCACATAATCAGAGGAAGGGGGCTGAAGCAGCATGGGAAGGCAGGTTTCCTAACTGCTCCTCTGCCATGCCGTCACACCCCCCAGCGAGCGGTCCAGCCCCAGCACTGCTGCACCGCTTCTCGCCAAGGCCTCATGGCTGCCCAGCCCTGCTGTGTACATCCTTCCCATCTTCCTTTTGCTGCCTCCCAGGTCAGCTCTCCTAAGTGCTTAATAAATGACTGGTGGTTAGATGCTCCTCGGCGATTTCCTGTGATCCTACGGCCCCAGCGTTCTGCTCTGTGCAGATGAGCCACAGTTCTTCACTTGGGCCTCCCCCCCAGCTAGGCCCAGGGCCCCCCAGCCTCCCTGTCGGCCCCTCAAGACACAGGCTCCCAGAGGGCAAGGATGTTCTAGCTTTGGCTTTTGAGTCCTCGGCACTTGGCGTGACGTATGTGCCTAGTAAACACTTGCTGACTGATGGATCAAACTCACATCCAAAACTCATCACCTTCTCCCCAAAGACAGGCTTTGTTAATGGCGGCCCCCCATCAGGCCCCAAGTCCTCCGGACACAAAGTATCCTCTGCCTCCTCAGTCCGTTTGCACCCCTACTGGCCAATCAGGCACCAGATGTCCAGGAGTCGCCCTTCCCAATCTCCCCAGTCACTGGCCCGCTCCCAACCCTCATCCCCCCTCACACAGACTGCGGCACCCGGCTCCTCCTTGCAGCCAGGATGTCCTGCCCCTGCCCCAGCCAGCCTGCAAGCTCTGCCAGACTAATCTGCCTAATGCACAGTCCTCATCATGGCATTCACTCGCTCACAATTGGCACCCTCCTTCTGGCCAAAGAAAGGCTGCTGTCCTCAGCTCCCTCACCCCCTGAGGTCCACTGCAATCTGGCTCTGATCACCCTTTGCAGCTTCACCTCCCCTACCTCCCTGACACAGGCACCCCCACAGACAGCTCCCTCTTTTCCAAAACAAGACCTGGGCATCTCTGTGCCTGAATGGGGGCTGTGATCCTACTTGGCTCCCAGTGGCGCCGCTACGTCCCCCAAGACAGCCCCACTCTCTTAAGCCCCAGTCATTGGAGCAACTGGCTTGGGTCTCTCAACTCCTTCCTAATAGCCTTGATTTGGGGCATCTTGGATGCCCCAAAGATGGCATGGAAAAGGAGGAAGTCCTCCGCCAGACCCAACACTACCAGGTTTTCTGCCTCTGGACCAGGGGCACTGTTTGAAATTTGGGAGGCAGAGAGAGGAGGACGTCGAACACTGAAGAGTCTGGTCACATTGTGCTACAAGGAGGTGAGGAGAGTAAATCAAGGCCACACCAGGTAGCGCCAAGTCTCAGCGTGGGCACAGGGAGCATGGGCAGGCTGTGAAGCAGAGGCATTGCTGGGCCAGACTGTCCCCTCAACTCTGGCTTTAGGTGAGAGAACCCAGGGCTGGTGAGAAGCTAGGTCTGGGTCAGGGTCAGTCTGCAAACCTCTCTCAGTTCAGCAGAACTGAAAGCCAAGAAAAAAGAGGAAGGGCCCTTAAAAAAAAGGGGGAGATGTGAGAGCCCAGAGAACTGAGGAAAAGGGAGAAGTGAGAAAACGGCCAAGAAGAAAAGGAAGAACTGAGGAAACAGGAGATCTGGGAAAAGGGAGAACTGAGGAAAAGGGAGAACTGAGAAAAGTGTAAAGAGCAAGAACTTGGGAGAAATACACTCAAGGCTCAGTATGATTGATTTAATCCTTCAACAAGGTGTTAACTCAGTGCAATTGATAAGACAATGGTTCTCTAGCTTAGTATGATTGATTTACTCCTAAAACAAGTGTCAGCCCAGTAGAATTAAGATGCTTCTCTAGTTTACTTGTACTTAGTACTTAGTCTAGTTCTACAAGCCTGACACCTACGGCAATGTACTGGTAATAGAGTATATAAGAGCTAAGAGATCTGGGAGGGGGCGGAGTGGAAGATAGAGACCCTGGTGGTGGCTGGCCTGGCCTTTACAGAAAAGGGCCAAGAAGAAAAGGGAGAACTGAGGAAAAGGGGGCATGAGGAAGCCCTTTTGACCATTCCCATCTGACAACCAGATGGGAATCTAAGCATGAAGACAATGTGCTTCACTGGCTTTAAAGTAGGAGGAGCTTCAAGTGTACCCCCTGCCTCATTTTACATGTGAGGAGACTGAGGGTCAGAAATGTGAGGGGGTTTAGTCAAGGTGACTAGAAAGATAGAAAAGGTAGAAAGTGGTCTGGGGATGGCGAAAGCTCAATGACAGGGAGCTCAGGGATTGGCAGAAGTGGACAACAAAAAGGGAGGTGGAAGGGATGGTCCCAGAGTGCCTTGCAAAGGGAAGCCATTCTCCAGGAGGCCAGCCTCCACCACCAACTTTCAGGAATGATCTGATCTAAACCTCCCCTTTACGGATGAGGAAACAAAGGCTGCCTTGCACAAGTCTGAGCAGGTAAGACCTGAGAGTGGTGGTGATGATGATGACATTTACACAGTGATTACTATGTGCCAGGCACTGTGCTAAGGGCTTGACAATGACCACATTTGAACACCTGAGAGGCAGGTGCTATTACTGTCCCCATTTTACAGCTGAGGAAATTGAGGCAGTCAAAAAAGTGAAGTGACTGGCTGCAGGTCACAGAGCCAAGAAGTGAGGCCACATTTGAACTCAAGCCTCCCCGACTCCAGGCCCAGCTGCCACTATGTCTTGGGGCTTGGAGTTCCATAGCCTTTCTACATCCCCAAGGCCCAAGAGCACGGAGCTGCTCCTCGAGGCAACTGTGGTTCCTGTTGCTCAATAGAAACTGGGATGGAGGTGAGGAGGCTGGAAGTCGATGGCGGCCCTTTCCTCCTCTGAAAGTGGATAAGGAGCAGCACAAAGGCTCAGCCTCGATTAGCCGTGTTTACTTTCAGCATTCCTCCCGCCTCCCCCCAAAGAGCCACATGAAGGGCCGGCGGGCTGGCCCGGTGTGCCAGGAAGAGGGGCTGGGAGAGCGGCTGCTGGGCGGAACAATGCTCTGCTTGTTTATCTGCAAAAAGAGGGAAAAAAAACAGTCGCCCCTCTTGGGAGGAAGGAGGCAGTCCAGCCTCGCAGGTCTCACCCTGGGGGCCGGAGCTGCCCGCATCACGTCAGCAGGGCTCTGCCGGCCCAGGTGAGGTGCTGCCATTTCCAGCTTTTGGGAACCATGAGGGAGGTAGGCCAGGAGGCTGACAGCCTGTGTCAGAGGCCCCATGGGACCTTCGGGAAATTGCTCCCCCCTCTCTGCTTTCCCTTGTTTTTTAGACTATGTGAACCCCGCTTCTGTCTTCTAGCTTTGGACCAGAGCCTAGAACTGGGCAAGAACCCCCTTCTCTGAAGCCAATTATATGCTACTGACAGTGGTGGAGAGCCTGACACCAGTGGGTGCGTGGATTGGCAGGGCTGTGTTTCTTGTGTGAAAATGCTCTGACAGCTGGGATGGCTCCCACACAGGAAGGGTGCCCCATATTCCTGGCCCCAAGGCCTGCTTGCTATCCATTAATGCATGCTGCTGGCATCAGGACCCAGCTCCTCTGACGCAGAGAAAAAGGCAGAGAGAGAGAGAGAGACAGAGAGAAACATGGGTCACACACAGAGACAGATACAAAGAGAAACATGAGAGACAGAGAGAGACAGAGACGAAGAGACAGAGACAGAGAGACAGAGAGAGACAGGGACAGAGACAGAGAGACAGAGACAGAGAGAGACAGAGACAGATACAAAGAGAAACATGAGAGACATAGAGAGAGACAGAGAGACAGAGAAACAGAGAGACAGAGAGGGAGACAGAGACAGAGATAGAGAGACAGACAGAGAGACAGAGGGAGGAGAGAGGCAGACAGAGAGACAGAGAGACAGAGTTAGCTAGGCCTGTCAGTGAGAGTTGTTCAGAGGCTTTTCATGTTCCTGCTCCAGTTCCTATCTGGAGGATTGTGGCATTTGGGGAAGGAGATTGCTCTGGAACGTAGTAGCCTGGGGTTCTCTCTTCCATGGGTTTCCTGTATTTCTTTTACCCACTGCCTCCTTCACAGAGGGACATGCAAGTACTGGTATCCAGGATGGTGCGGTGCTGTCTGGGACATAGGTGCAGGCCCCAAGACCTCCCACTTTCCCTGCAGCTGCAGCATCCATTACTCAATAATTGCTCTCAGGACTGGCAGCCATTCATAGTGTGGGTCACACTTCAGGGTGTACCAAGAAATCACTTTCCACAGTACATGATCTGTGAAGTTTTGGCTGCAGCACTTTCCCCTCCAGTCCCAGCCTGGGGCTTGAGCTGCCCTCCCAGCTCCCACACTCAGTCCCAAGGCCCTTCCCCACTGGGAACCTGCTCTCTCTCTCCTCACAGACCCTCTGCACTGGTACAACTTACTAAGCCCCCCTCCCCACCAAGGCAAAGAATTCTGAGGGCCCCCAGTTTTGGTTCTAAGAATCTTCCCTCTCCATTCAACAGCAGATGATGATACCTGTGGCCTGGGACTCATGTGCCCACTCTGCTCCCAGTACCTAGAACAATGTGCCCTGGTCACGAGCTGGCTCTGAAACGGAGCTGCGGTTGTCATGCAGACAGGTCAGGGATCAGATTCCCAGGAGGTCATTCACCTCAGCTCCCAAGATGTATCCAGAGACCAGGTGTCACACTCCGGGCCTACTGCCGTTTGGGCCTCAGGTCATCCCTCATCTGGAGGACTTTCCTCAGCTCTGGGGGTGCCAGTTTAGGAAAGCCACTGTGAAGAGGAAGAGGCTTTAGGAGGGCAACCAGCACAATGGAGGGCCTTGAGCTGGAGCCACTGAGCAGAGGACCTGGTATAGTCTGGAGAAGAGAAAACAGCAAGGTCAGGAAGGCTGCCTGAAAGCCATCAGCTGGGAGAGGGATGAGCCTCCTCTGGCAGAGACCACAACAAGGATAAAAGGGGGATGTTCCAGAGAGGCTGAGTTAAGTTTGGGATTGGGAGAAAGTTGATAGTTGCCAGAGCTGTTCCGAGCCAGGATGGGCTTCCTCAGGGCCCTGGGGAGAAGAGGGCCCCTTGTGGGACAGCTGGCACTATTTGGTCACTGAGAGCCCTTCAAATCCACAAAGGCTGGCTTTGGCCAAGCTCTTTCCTTCATGTCAAGCTGCAGAGCCTGGGAAACTGTGCCTGGGAGGCCAAGTGGGGGAGGGGGAGACAGCAAAGAAGGCTGACATGGGGCAGGGGGAGGTCAGCCCCTCATCGGGGCCAATGGAGGGCCATGCAGTGGAGAATCTGGCACTCAGCACAGCTTTTGGTAGAGGCAAGAACAGGGCAAAGCCCCTAGGCTCCATAGACAGAGCACAAACAAAGGGCCAAATGGAGGTGAGACTGAGAGGGAGCATGCTCACTGTCTTCAGGGAGCCCCCAAACCATCTGGCAGCACCTTAGCTAGCCAGAGACCAGCTGTTCCAGTTGCTACAGAGGCCTAGGGGCCTGAAAGATCCCCATCTAACTCATGGAGGTGAGGGACTGTGGGACGGGGAAGGGAGCGGCTTTGGAAAGAGGGGAGCTGTGGGCCTTCTTGAACCTCACAATCGTCCTCTGTCAAATGAGCGGGTTCAACTCTGGGGTCTTTCTGTTCCCTTTGCCAAGTCTAAAGGCAATAATAACAACAAAAAGACCAAAGGGTGACATGTGTGTGCATTGCACATGTGTGTGTATATCCATGCATGTATAAATATGCACATGTGTCTGTTGTGTGAGTGGGTACTGTATGTATGTGTGTGAACTATATTGTATATACATGTGTATATGTGCATACATTGATGTATAGTGAATTGTATTGTGTGTGCGCGTGTGTGTGCGTGTGTGTGTGTGTGTGTGTGTGTGTGTAAGACAACCTGGGGATCTTGGCAGGCCCCAGAGGGCCTTCTCCCCAGTTAAGCTAGTCCCTGAGGCGAACGAGAGGAGCACAGGACGCCTTCCCCTTGGCGAGGGTGGAGACTGCTCTGGCATGCTGCAGCTGCCTCCCTCCCCCTTCTCCCTTCTCCTCCCCACTTTGTTTCCAGATCACTGGCGTGTGGAGGCCTCTAATTGATTACCAAATGTTCTACAAAGGCCCCTGGGGACCTCCCGCCTCAAAGATCTTGATAGCCACACAGGTCCGCTGCTTCATCAAGCTACTTTCCTTTGCTTTTCAAGAGCCTTGCAACCAGACCTCAGATCCCAATACCAATTTCCAACAGGCAATCTGTCACCACAGATGAAGCGGCGGCCTTAGAGGAAGGCCAAATGCCTCCCTTCTGCCCTGCCTCCATCCTTTCAACTGGCCCGGCTTGAGTTCTACTCACAATCTCTCTTGGATGGAGGGCACGTCAATGAGATTATTATTTCTGGAAAACAAAATCTCACTTAAATTAAATTGGAAAAAGTTGCGAAAATCTTGGAGCCAGGGGTGGAAGAACAATGTGGCCGGAGCATAACTAAAGAGGGCTTGCAGCCACTGAAAAGTGGGCTACAGTGGGCGTGGGTTTGAATCCCAGCTTCACCACCTGGCAGCTGGGGAACTTTGGCCAATCGCTTCACTACTCTGGGCCTCGGTTTCCTACTCTGTAAAATAGGACTGGACTCAGTGATCTCTAGGACCCTTCTAGCTCTGGATACCTATTGCTCCTACTTAACACAAGTGTTGAGTGCCAAAGGAAGAAAAGGAAACAGCTTAAAACATCAAGCCCACCCTCAAGGAACTCATAGTCCAGGAATAAGACAAAGGATATATATCTGTGCAAAACCTGGGGAGCAAAGCACTGTGGGACAGGACAACCTTGGAATTCCCAACTCAGCTTCAGCCACAGCTCTGCATATATGTCCATACACATATGTATATACGTGTGAATCACTACAAACCAACTCTCCTGCCAAAGGGGTTCTGTTCCAGCAGACATGGTGCCAACCCTCAAGAATCTGGGAACAGAGGATCCTCCTTCCTAGCGTTCAAACCCCCTGGAGATCAGTTTCCTGGAAATGGCAGTCCACTTTCGTCTCCTTTGCCATTCCCCCAGTATTCCCACCATTTCTCCCCTAGCAACTAGTCCCTTCCTGTTACAGAGATAGGAATCCAGTACTGAATTTTCCCTCGTTAGCTCTTCCAACTTTTGAAGGATGAAATTATCATTAAGCAAAGACAAGAAGCCATTAGCCGTCCTGCTCCTGACAGGGGGGAGGGGGGAACTCCAGCAGATGTCTGGATAATTGAAGTCTTGCGTCCTCATTATTGCTCTGTCCTCTCCTCCCGACTAATTGGCTCGGGGCCCGCACCCCACACAGTCTGCATGCTGCTCCCTCTGATGCCCTGGGATTTTGTCCCCAAAGAATCAGTCTTGGGACCCCAGGCCGGATGCTCCCTCCTCCACTGATCAGCCAAGGACCTCTGATCTGTACCCCTAGAGTACAGAGAAATAGCTGTAGCAACTGAGGGGCCATCCCATGGCCAAGGAATCGGCCCGAATCTCAGCCACAAGGGCAGAACAAGGATGGGGGGCTGATGACGGGCAGATTAGGACTAGAGAATGTAAGGCTACAGAACACAAGGCTCGAACAAGCTAGCAGTTCAAGCTGTCCCCAAGGGTGATGGGCTGCTCTTGGAAGGTGGTGGGACCCCCTGCTGCAGGGGGCTCTGGGGGCTGAGAATCTCAAAAGGATCCTTCATACTGGAATGTTTTGGCTTCTAATAAGTGAAACCAGTCAGCCAGAAATAAGAGAACTTGTGGCTTTTGCTCAGGTTGCATCCTTGTTGACCTCTTGGTGGCCTTTGACACCGTGGACCGCTCTCTAGTCCCTCAACATGTATATTACCATTTGTCCCGGTTCTCCTCCTCCTTCTCTAACCACCCCTTGCCTGTCTATCCTAGAGATCAATCACTTGCTAACCACGGGGGTCCTCCAAACTCTTTCTGTAGGAGGGGATGGCTGTGCCGAGCTGTCAAGGAAAGCAGGGATTGTAAGAGAGGGGGGTGAGAAGGGAGAGCACAGTGGGCCCAGGGCCCAGAGACAAGACATGGAGCAGCGGGTGTGGGGAGCAACAGGGAGGTAGGTTTGGCTGGATCGCAGGCTGGGAGTGGGCTACTGGAGGTCTTAAATTCCAAGATGGTACTGAAGGTGACAGGAAACAACTCAAGGTCATTCCCTCCAAGCATTTAGCAGTGAAGGATGCAGGGAAACAGTGGTGGCTGGGCAGGGGAAGGGTGGTGGCAGGGGAGCTGTGATTTGAGTCTGTGGGTTGAGAGGAAAGGTCCGGCCACAAAGTAAAGCCCAAAGACACATGAGAGAGAAAAACCTGGAGATGGGGAAGGTAGGCCCAAGAGGGGACCACCTCTCCTGAATGAACAGTGTTTGCAGAGTGGTGGGGGACATCATCAGGGAGTGTTCTGAGAAGCCAGAGAATTACAAGGAGCTCCAACTCAGAGAGACCCTGGGTGGACCATTCACCTCTCTGAGCCTCTCTTTTCTGTCTAACAGGACTTGGAAATCTCTGCGGTGCCATCTAAGCTGGTATTACCATCAGTGCCCACACCTTGACAAATGTCCAGATGCCAATCTTTGTCTCAGTGTCCTCCCACTGACTCCTTTTGATCTGGGTCTCAAAACAAGGAGTGAGTCTTGCCTCCAGTGGCATGGAGGACCAAAAGCCGGTTTCCCCTCCTCTCATCCTGGGCAAACAGCCTGGGAAGCCTTTTCTTAAGGACAGGGCACAAATCCAAGGAAGGGCTAGGTGGCCATTTACCTCTTTGGGCTCCCTTAATGGACCCTTGTGGATTTAGCAGGTCCACCCCAAAGCCTCATTCATCCAGGAGGAGGAAGGTGAGGGGCGTGAGGCCCTCTGCCCTCTGTCCTCCACTCCAGGCAGCTGGTGTGTCCCGGGCCCCACGGCTTAAAAAGGACCCTGATTAACATGAGAACGTCCAGAGAAGCGCAATCAGGGCCTCAACTCCAGGCTGCTCAAGTGGTAATCAGGAACGTGGCTTTGCTACTAATGCGGGCGGGAGGAACCGCAAGCTCTCTGCCAAGGCGAACTGTTTGCAGAATCAATCTTTCAGTAATGGAGGCCAGGCTGCTTTCAAATAGGGGAGGAGGTCCTCCAGCTCCATGCAGGATGATCAAACATGCTTCTGATGTAAGGAAAACTCTGATTTACAATAATAGGTAAATAATGAGCATACTTACTCCTGGAACTTAATGTTTAATTATGATAACTATGAATAATGAATCGGAATCATTTTGCCTCCCCAAAGTAAAATTGGGCCATAATGGAAAGGGGGGGAGATGCGGCAGGACCCACCATTAGCATCCATAATTACACATTTGGGTTCGGAAAATGAATAAGTGTCAGGCAGCCCGGGGAACCGACAACGGGGAGGCTCTCGGTGAACGCACCGGAGGCCAATCCACGGCTAATCGGTGCCCACGTATGTGTGCCGGAGACGCTTGATTTTATTGGTATTTATGACATATTACTCCAAAGCGCCATAAACCAACAGGCCCAGGATGAATAGATCTCCCTTTGAAAAAAGGCTGCGACGAGCCTCTGCACACATCGTACACATTAAAGTTTTATGATGCATAGTAAATAAATTAATTTTTACTTAGCAGTGATTGTGTTCCATGGATGAAATAAACCCTCCATAATCAAGCGTCAACTTAGGCCCCGATGCTTCATATTGGGAACACACAGCGGGGGGGAATCTAAGCCCATTTGGAACAAGAGGCTAGATTAGAAACAAATGGGGTTTTGTCAGGCCCACTTAATGGCTGCCTTATTAAACATAGCACATTTCCCAGGAAAGGAGGAAGGAATGGAAAAGGGGAATTACAGGACTTTACGTCGGGGAGTTGCAAGCACAGCCAAGCCCAGGCCAGGAGAAACTGAGTCTTCACCTAGGCCGCAGTGACCCGACTTGGACATTTTGTGGCATCTGTCTACTTTCTTTCGGGCAGATATCTGGAAGCCTAAGCCCCTCTATCTACAATTACAAGATTTCAAAGTCATAGACTCCAATGGCTTTATTTGAAAGGGAAGAAAACCACAAAGGAAACCACGAGGGAGCTATCCAGCCTCAAGAATCAAGGAGCTCCCTGTCCCTGAAGGTGCTTAAGAAGAGGTCTGAGGATGTGGTAGAGATTCCTATTCCCTGAAGCCCCTTGCAATGCTGAGAGTCTTCAATTCTTTTTTTTTTCTTCCTGAGGCTGGGGTTAAGTGACTTGCCCAAGGTCACACAGGGTCTGAGAGCAGATTTGAACATGGGTCCTCCTGAATTCAGGACTGGTGCTCTATCCACTGCACCACCTAGCTGTCCTGAGACTCCATTTCTTAAACCTTGTTTAAAAGCAGCTTAAAGACTGAGTGGAACCCAAACATTCAATGCCCTTCCTGGGCTCAGGGCTGCCACCCTCACTGTTGCTGCCATCTCTTCCCAAGGCAGTTTGTTGAACCATTACAAAGTGCTTTTGGGGGCAGCTAGGTGGCGCAGTGGATAGAGCACCAGCCCTGAATTCAGGAGGACCCGAGTTCAAATCTGGTCTCAGACACTTAACACTTCCTGGCTGTGTGACCCTGGGCAAGTCACTTAACCCCAGCCTCAGCAAAACAAACAAACAAAAAAAAAGTACTTTTGATCCCTTTCTTATCAGAGAAAACCCAACTTGGGGTCACATTTCTAATGCTCCCCACCAAAAGCCAGAGCCCACATCCATGCTGGATGGGATTTCCCCAACCTAGTTTCCTGTACCTAAGGAAGGCCCTACCTTCTCACCAGAAGCTTCCTTCCCTTCTGGGCCCACCTCTTTCATGTAGCCATTCCCAATCTGTCGCTTGGCATGGAGTTGGTGTTGTGCTTATGTGTATACAGTAGGCCGTGAGCTTTCTGAGGGTACCCCTGTTGCCTCACCCAGAAGGCACAGTGTTCCTTCCACTGTTCTGCACAAGCCAAGCTGGCCGCAATTCACCTGAAGGATCTCACTCCCCGCCATCTTTTCCAGACTCCCTGGCACCCTCTCCATAGCAGACCCACCATATGAGCCCACAGGAAGCGCAGTAGCAGAGGGCCAGAAAGGAAACAGGAAGCACGATATCCTGGCTGAAGAATTCCTCAGCCGGACTGCGGGGCAACAAAAACAATCCCGTTTTGGATTCCAACGCTCACATTCCGACGGGACTTGAAGAAACACAACCAGGAACCGACATCTCTAGACCACTTCCCCCCAAGGACTGCTCCCCCCGCTGTGACCCTCATAGCAATTAGGCAAGGTCAGTTCTACAGGCACGATTTCTTTGTTCCCCACCTTCCTTTTTAACAGATGAAGAAACTGAGCTTCAGAGAAGTAAATTAACTTACCCAAGGTCACAGAGCTCTGACCTCCCATCACAGCCACTTATCAAAATCCCACCCAGCCTCGGGTCTGGACAAGTTTAACATTTTAATCAATAACGGCATAAATTGAACACTTATTAAACTTGCAGATGACAAGCGTCCGGTCGGGAGGGAGAATGTGTCGGATGATGGGGGTGGAAGCCAAGGAAGATTACAAGAAGCTCAAACCTCAGGCTGCATTTAATGAGATCAAATGGCCCAGGAATGGCTGGAAAGCCTCATACCTGCCTGAAGAAATGTACTGCCAAGGACAAGATGGAGAGTACAAGTTCATGTGAAAAAGACCTGAGGGTTTGGATGGAACTCCCCCCCCCCCAACCCCAGATGAGTCAGCAATATGCTAGTGCTTCCACGGAGGCTCTGGTCAGCTTAGATCCCACTAAGGGAGGGATCCAGGGGCCAAGACCATGGAAGCAGGCGATAGGTTCAGTTCCGGCCACCACAGGTCAGCAAGGATGGGGAAAGGTAACCAAGAGCTAGAAAAAACTTTAGACTCACAGAATCACAGATGAAAGCTAGAAGGGCCCTTAGAGGGTTTCGAACCCATTTTCCAGATGCAAAGATCAAGATCCACTAAGGGGAAGGGACTTGTCTGGGATCACACAAATGCCAGAACCAGTATTCGCACTCAGATTCCCTGACTCCAAATCCAGCCTTCTCCTTCCACTATACCTCCTATAGAGTATCCAGAGAATATATAATGTCAAGAGAACGGTGGCCGTGCCATACAAAGCCTGAGCAAAGGAAGTACAGATGTTTAGCCTGGAGGATAGATACAGAGGAACCATGACCATCAGCCCTGATATGCTTGGCCCCAGAGGGCAATGGGTACAAGCTACAGAGAGGTAGCTCAAGGTTTGATGTGTGACCAAGAGTTGCATGAAGTCACAACTCAGGGGACTGTGGACCAAAGAGTATGGTACAAATGGGCTGTTAAAAATCTCCAAATCTTATTGTTTTGTTTTTGTTTTTGTTTTTGTTTTTTGTTTGTTTGTTTGTTTTTTCCCCCACAGATCACAAAGGTTTGCTAGTTTATTTATGTGAAAGTACCTTCACAGCCCCAGCCCTGAAATCAGGAGGACTTCAAATTTAGTGCTTAACACTTCCTGGCTGTGTGACCCTGGGCAAGTCACTTAAACCCAACTGCCTCAGGGAAAAAAATACCTTCACAGGCTCAAGCCAATACAATGGAGCAAGGCAGTTGTACTGAATGAACCTCATTTCTTTTTTAAACAAGCCATCTGCCTTGATGTGGATCTAATGGTGCCTCAGTTGACATCTTCTCATAAAGAGATTTCTTCTTGATACAAAGCTTCCCTGAAACTCAAAGTCACTCAGGACAGATCTACTGAGCAGGAGACAATGGGAAAGAACAAATAATTCCCAGTCAGAGGAACTGGCTTCGAATCGCAGTTATTATGTGACATGCCTCAGTTTCCCCATTAACAAAATGAGGGAACTGCAGTAGATCATCCCTAAGGCCCCTCCCAGCTCTCTATCTGTGCTCCTGGGCATGCTTTGCACTGGTGAAACAAAACGGCTGAAACACATCTTTCATCTCCTGACTCCTTCCCTTTGCACAGGCTGGACTCCATTTCTAGCACATCCTCCCTCTCGACCTTGACGTCACAGAATCCTCACAGGGCAGCTCAGGCACACGTCCAACACGAGGTCTTTCTTGGATCCCCTCCTTGCTGGCATTCCCTTTAGTGACCTGTTTGCATCTCTGTAATCCTCCTCATATAATAAATAATACAACCAGGGACCGATTATTCCAAATAACGGGTTCCCTCCCGTTTCCCATTACCATTCTAGATGTTTTGCTCGCACAGGAAGCATGTTTTCTTTAGGTTGTTGGGTTGGAATCTTTCTTCTTCTAGATCATCCTTCGCTTCAGTGTATTAGCATTTCCCAACCACAGCTCTTTCTTCTGGTTCTCTGGTAAAACTCGGTTTCCGTATTCGGCCATGGGATCGATCCCCCATCTCCTCTCATTTTGGATCCTTTTCTTTCATTTTGCACTCTTTATTCAGAGATGCTCGAACTCGTTGCCCAGATCTGGAAGCCAGATGGCCGGACTGTCTTCTCTCGTAAATTGTTCCATCTGTTGATTTATCTGCTTATATTTAAGGTCTTTGATCTGTCTTCTTTGGAAACGCTGCTCATTTGGGGTTTTTTCACCTTTATGCCCCGCACCCCTCCATTGCTCGTTTTCTGACTCCCTCCTATGTTACAGTGGTTTCCCCAGGGGCTGGCTTATGAATGATCACAGCCTCCTCCCATCCTGGATATTCATGGTTCACCAGCCCGGGTCTCTGCCTCAAGGGACTTTTGGGTGGTCAGAAGTGGCCCCGGTTGGATGCCAGACTCTTTCCCTCAAGGTTGGTGGAGGTTGCCCGTCGCCTACCCACAGCTTCGCTCCCCTGGCCTAGAAGATCAGAGCCATAACGCTGGCACTGTTGTGGCCAGAGGGGATTTCTTCGGTTTGGAATTGGGGTCTCCTAGACTCTGGGAGAAGAAGGGGCCCACGCCCATCCTGCCCCGTTCCCTCTGTCCCCTGTTCTCCTATAGAAATCTTTTGGAGCACAGAGTGCTGCCACGCTGTTGGCACTGGAAAGAAAGAGGGGTCCAGAGTGCGAGACTGGGCCTTGTTGTGAGTTGGGGTGGGGGCCTGGGGGCAGCCCAGTGGGGAGTGGAGGAAGGGTGATGCTGTTGGGTCATGGGATTTTTCATTTGGTTTTGACCTTCTTTCGGGTTCTGGGTGTCTCAGACCATAAAGATAATTCAAGTCACTTTCTCCGTGGTGTACAATTTCTGTTTTAGAGAAGTTGGAGATGTGAGGATCACAGAAAACATCAAGTCCTCCATTTTTGGGACCATGTGTATGGCTTGACCAAAATGGACTGAGTTATGACGCTCAGTCGGGAGGCCAGTCCACGGAGCTCACCCATCAGTATTTGGCCGATGAGCCCGGCCTGAGACTGACTAGGGGAAGGATGACAGATACCTACTATGTGCTGGGCACGGCGCTAAGTGCTACAGAGACAACGTACAAGCAACTCAAGCAGTCCCCATTCTCTGAGACCCGATGTTGTACTGGGGAAAGAGGGAGCCAGAGCCGGAGCCCAATGGCCCTCTGGGACACCGACTGTATGATGCCTCCATAAGTCTCGAGTGCTTTTTGTTGCTAAAAGCCATCCTTGGAACCTGCATATTTTCTCAGTGATGCTATTTGGTCATAAATCAAGAAGCGCCATGATCTCAGAAGAATTGAAATTACCAGTGACCCAAACGAGAGCAGGGCAATGCGAGAGCACGCAGATGCGGGTGGTCTCCAGCATGCTGCCCTGCACAAACTAGAGCATCAGATCCCACTGAGGGCACCCTGACAAGGTAGGAGCTCAGCAGGCACTTACTGAACATCCACGTGCAGCCGGCATTGTGTCATTTAGGGGTTGTGGCCCGTGGCATAGTGGGAATGAGGGAAGATGGTTAAAGCTCTCCATTAGGTCCTACTCCACAAGGGCCGAAACAATGGGCCAATTAATCACAATGGAGTTTGGGAATAGCATCAAACAGGAGAGCACTGAGGGCCTTGGGCCAGCCCGGTGAGCTCCCAGATTCATCAAAGGTGGGGAAAATGCACAGCACCAGCCCCTGGGATCACAGAAGCCCATTCAGTTCTCATTTAGAAAATTCTTGTGTCTGAGGCACTTGCTCACTGTAAATCTCTCTGCCATCTTGAGATCTGCGTGCCTCGAAGGTCAGACTTCATGGCAACGGCAGGCGACTGCCGCTCGGGCCCAGCTTCTCTGAGACATGATGAAGCCCCTTGGAGGCTGACGGCAAGAGAAAAGTCAGTGTGAGAGGTTAGGGTAGCTAGAAACAGGGAGAATCCCGGACGGTAGACCGAAAAGGAAGATCTGGTCCCCAGGAAGCCTTTGTCCAGGTGAGAAGCACCACGGCCAGCACTGGGACTACAGTTCCTGCTAGCAAAGCCACCTGGGTAGATTTCTTGCTGCAGTCCAGTCAAAACTGGGTGGGGGGCTCTCCAAAACAGACTTCCTTTTCAGATGTCCACTGAGTCGTCTTGCCTCCACCCTTCTTAGGGAAGGCAGGTGGAAGGCCCGCACTTGGAGCTATAGAAACACCTGAGAACTGGGGCAGAGGCACCCCATCTTTCTGGCTTTGGAGTCATGATTCTGCAACCCTGCCACACACACCCATGCTCCCCCATTCCCATCCATGATCCTTCCTGACCTTAGTGGAGGGAACCCGACAAAAATCTGCTGGAGAGCCACAGTAAAAAAGGACATAGGGCAAAAGGTAGGATGTCAAAATCTGCTATCCCAGGTTTAGAGGTTGGATGAGCTGAGTTCAAATCTCAGCTCTGCCATTTGTTGTGGTGTGACCTCAGTGAATCACATGACAGCCCTGGACTTCCTTCCCTTCTGGCTTGTGAAAATGGTTTCTAAGATTCCTGGCCCTTTCTACGCCAACCTGGCCCGGCCCAACTTGGAAACCAAAAGAGCAGGTATCAGAAATCAGTGTCTGAGGAGGAGGCTCAACCACTGTGCACCAAGGAGTCAGTCGTAGCCTCCATCCCAGTATGCTCTTTTCCTTCTTCCAAGCCCAACCCAGCAGAGTCCCCTTGAACAGTCCTCAGGGGCTCGGTGCCTCTATGATTAAGCCGACACCACACAAAGGGCCCCCCCCACAGCAAGGCCCCAGCTCACTAAGCCAAGCAGCTGGGAGGTTGGGGGCTCACCTATTGGTGGCAACCTCTCAGCGGGCTACGGGCATGGCCAACCAGCACCCACACCGGGCAGGGCCCAGGTCCTGGACCCAGGGAACAGTTGGTCCGTCCTGGGCTGGGGTGGTAACTTCAGGCAGTGGGGTGGGGAGGGGATAGAGCAGTGGGTTGGGCTGAGAGGTTCTCACGTCCCAGCTTGGCCACTCACAGGCTGCATGACCTTGGGCAAGTGCCACCTCTGGGGGCCTCAATCTCTACTCAGGGGTAAGGACTTGCACCAAGTGACCCGGTGACTCAGTAGCCAAGTGATGGAGGTGGCCAGTACAGCAATTCCCAAGAGTCCTCCCAGCTCTGCGAGAAGTTTTCCAGCTGCTGCTGGGCACCGTGGGGGCATTTTGCACAGGAGTCTAAGTGGTTAAGTGCATCCCCTCCCCCAAGGGGAGCCAATCTCTCTGCCGCAGACCCTCCAGAGAACTCCGGCCAGAGGCAGACTCATGTTTGCCATCTCTCTGTCAGGACCGTGCTTAATTCAAGAGCAAAGTGCTTGAAAGGCACTTGGGGGCCTTCTTTACAAGGTAGTCCACTGGCATTCACACTCATGTGCTGTGAAGGTGGGGGGAGGCTGGGAACCGAAAGAGCCTCGCATTGGAGGCCCACATGTCTGGCCCCCTGGTTCTACAGGGAAGGAAACTGAGGCTCCAAAAGGGAAAAGGAGAGGCCCAAGATCAGCGAGATAATAAGGAACAGGCTTGGCATCCCAATCTGAGTTCTGTGGCCCCTTCCCGCTGCGCCCTGGGGCCTCTGGAGTTTATTCGTCTGAATTATTTTTATTGTTTTTATGAGCAGCTGGTTGCCATTTTTCATGTCTATCAAAAGCCCATTTTTTTTTTCTAGAATGGTCAATCTGTATAAATATAATTTCTAGAGAAAAAAAAAAAGAAAGAAAAGAAAACTGCCCAACAGGAAGGAAGTGGGCCTGACCTGGACAGGGAAAGGGACTGACAGCTGGAGGGGGGGGTCCCAGGAGGCAGTGGGGCTCAGCAGGGACAGGAGCCTGGAAGGCAGCGGGGCTCAGGAGGAACAGCAGGACCAGGAAGTGGTGGAGCCCAGCTGAGAGAGAGTAGAAAAAAGGGGCAGGAGGTGGTGAGACTCAGTGAGGGGGAGGGAATGACCAGAAGGCAGTAGAAGGCAGGATAAGAGAGTGGGTAGTGCTAGACCTAAGTCTCCCTTTCTTATTACCCATCAAGTGCCAGAAAACTGTGAGTCCCTCAAAACGGGATGTGTATGGAGGCCATTTACCTTAACACGGCTATTAACTCATCCCTTCCTGTCTTGTAAACAAATGCCCCAGATTGGGCCGGTGACACATCGATCTGATTTACTCTTCTTTGTAGTTGGCCATCCTCTCCGTGGAGGTCACACCAGAGCTGACATAAGAAAGATGGAGCCGGCACCTCCCCCTCCCCCTGGCAAATGGCTATTTTTAAAGCTCCGAGGCCGCTTCTCTGACTTGAATAAGCTCCATTATCTTAAAATATCTTCCCAAGTCCCATTTTGCTATCCATTAATCACCGTGGTGGCGCTCCCCTGGACCCTCACCAAGGTCCTCGCATCCCTCTCCAGTTGTTAGGGTGTAAAAAACTTCCAGCCTGTTCACCATCCTTGCGAGATGTCTACTCACAGGCCTCCAGTCCATCATGTCATGAGTCCCTCCCAGAAGAAGGCAGCTGGGGGAGAACTCTAACTGAGGAGCTCCAGAGTGCCGGCAGCATCTAGGCACAATCACACACCTCCCTCCCCCCGGCCCCCGCCCAGGAGCCCATGTTCAGAGAGAGGCTCATGCTCGGCTGCACCCAGCTGAGTACAGCCAAGGCTGATGGGACAAGAAGGAGTTTCTTGTCTGGAGAGCAAAGAGCCTTCTCTTTTTCCTCTCTCCAATACAGACAAAATGAAGTAAGAAGGTCGTGGGGATGGCTTACTATGGTCTTTCCAGTGATTAACCCAGAAGCCTGGAGCAAGTGAAGAGAGTGCTGGTGGCTTAGGGAGAGAGCCCTTTGATAGGCTAAGAACCAGTGAGGAAAGCCTTTGGATTGCAAGCTACCAGTCAGGGTGAAGAGAGGCCAAGGATTGACAAGAAAGGTACCAAACTGTACCTTCAGCATTCATTTTCTGTTTTTTGTTTGTTTTGTTTGTGCTGCTGAGGCAATTGGGGTTAAGTGACTTGCCCAAGGTCACACAGCCAGGAAGTGTTAAGTGTCTAAGGCAGGATTTGAACTCTGGTCTTCCTGACTTCACGGCTGGTGTTCTACCTACTGAGCCACCTAGCTGCCCCAGCATTCATTTTCTTCTTAAAAAGTGTATTTTTAAAAAATGATCTGTTTTACCAACTCAACCTCCCCCGTCTTAAGACTAAGTCTGAGTCTGAAGTCCAAGTAAGTCTGGACTCCATAGCTGCTGCGTACTCCTGCCTCCTGCTGGCAGCATGTTGAAATTGCCGGTCAAGTCAAACAAAGGTTTGAAAGGTGAATGTGTGAGAAAGAAAGGCACAATGATGGCGAATCTACCCCCCCCCATTATGGAGAACCAAATGCTCTAGTCTGACAAATGTGAGCTGTCCCGGATTCTGCTCTACACCTAACTCTCTGGATCTGCTTTCTTATCAGCAAATCTACTTTATGGGCTCATGGCTCATTGTGTTCTGACCGTGGTGGCGGGCAAGGCTGGAGCCTTCTGATGGGCTCCCTTCCCAGGGCGTCTACCTCTTCAAATTCTCAGGCAGGTCCACGAGGCTGGCCACCCCACCCAATCTGGTGCCATCTGCACACCCAACATGCCATTTCCATGTTCAAGTTAAGCTTTGGTCACGTGACAAAAAATGATCACCAAGGATTTTCCCTGAGACAATCTGACAACATTAGGAGAGGAAAAGCCGATGAAGTCACATCCCAGTCTATCCCTCAGGGACGGAGCGGGGCCTCTCCTTCAATTATGTAAGTGCATTGTCCTCCATCGGAACAGAATGATTCAGAAGGTTACTTCCACTACTTCCCCTACAAGGTTGCACCACAATCTCACAATTCTCCAGAAATGTGGGCTTTTCCCTTACATAACTGGCCTAAAATGGACATTTTACTCAATGGTATCCAATTACACTCTTCCCCTTGTCCCTTTCTCTCTGATCTCTCTTTCTTTTTAGTGTCTACACCCTTTAAAGACACTCAGATACATAGCATATAGATTCCTCTGTCCCTTCCAGAAGAATGATCTTTGAGCTAAGTTGAGCAAACCCCTAAAAACTCTTGAGTTGGAAAGGCCTTTGACAGCCCACCAGTTTTCCCTGGATCTGAACAAGAAGCAACCCCCGCCAAAACCTTCCAGATTAGCTCCCCCTGGAGCTCTCCAAAAAGGGGGAATTCACTCTTTCCCAAAGTGAGCCATTATATACTTCAATTGTGCCAGCTGGCATCATTAGGAACCTCTCCTGATAACTAGCTCAAATCTGCCCCTTTGCCATGTCTCCTCTAACTCCTAGTTCTGTCCCCTAGGTGAATCTCTTCCCTAGTTTCCTCTACTCCAGCTCCTTCAAGTCAGGGTTGGCTTGGGGCGGTTCTGGGGGGATCCAGGGCTCTCTGCCATGGCCACCCCCTAGCTCCAGAGCCACTGCTTTACTTGCCCCTGTTCTTTGGGCTTTCCTAGCTCCTTTCCACAAGGCTCCAGGTGGCCACGTGTGTCTCCATGAGAACTCCTTTGTGGCCTGAGTGCTAACGAGGCACCATGGATTCAGCCAAATGCATGACAGTCACGAAATTACAAGAGCGGGCATTTAGAGAGCCCTTGAAGGTTTACAAAGCTCTTCACATACATCATCTAATTGGAGCCATAGAACAGCCTTGTTAGCAAGGCCGTAGGGAACAAGGGAAAAACAGCCAGCTCTGGATGCAGAGCACTCAGGTCCGGCTCAGACTCTGGTCACTTCCTGCCACTTGGGTTACCTTGGCAATCCCCTCCATCTCTTTGGACCCCAGTTCCTCATCTGGGGGGGACACCAGACAGCTTCTGGGAGCAGCTCCTGAGTTAGGAGTCTGGCTACAAATGGTTATTCCCTCTCTGGAAAATGGGGCTTCATGAGATTATAGATCTAGAGCTGCCAGGGACCTCAAAGGGCATTTTATCCACCTCTTCATTTTGCAGGTGAAGAAATTGAGGCTCAGGAAGGTTTAACCACTTACACAAAGTCTTTCTGAGAATCTGAGCAAAATACTTTCTGCCCTCAATTGTCCAGAAGGAAGTGTGCCTTCCCTGTCTGCTCCCATGATGCCTGTGACCAGAGAGCAAAAGGTTTAGAACACAGGCTGTCAGAGCTGGAAGGGACTTTGAAGGCCAGTTAGCTCTTCTCTGACAAGAGGGAAACAGTGGTGAGAGCAGTGAGGGAACCTGGCCTAGGCCACATGGCAGAGGCAGGGTTAGAACCCAGAGCCAGGACGGTTTTAACTATGTGAGCGGGGAGGATGCAGGTGTGTGTGTGTGTGTGTGTGTGTGTGTGTGTGTGTGTGTGTGTGTGCATTTCTGAGAGTGAATTTGTGTTTGTGCAGATGTGTATTTGTATCTTTGGGTGTGTGTGTTTGTGTGGATGACTGTGTATGCGTGTTTGTATAGATGTATGTTTGAATGAGTGGATAGATGTGTGTGTTTATATGGAAGTTTGTGGATGTTTATGTGGATATCTATGTTTGGGGATGGGAGTTTGTGTTGCCTCCTCAAACCTCCTCCAAAGCAGAGCCATCCCCACCTTGAACTCTGGCACCTCAGCCAGGGCCGGTCAGCAAGGTGGCCCATGCTCGGACAGGGCCTTTGCTCAGCTTCATAAATGAGCGTATCCAATTGGACACATGATACCTTGACCCCAACAGAGTGCTGTCACTTTGGTCCTCTTCAGGGGTGAAAAACAACCACCACCAAGGTACTTGAAAGCAGGTACTGGCCAAGATGGAGGAGAAGACACGCGACTCTTTAAGCTCCTCTCATGCCCTCACTACCAATTTTTTAATTCAGCCTCAAAAAAAAGCGCTTGACTGGTGAAATTCACAAAGATTAAAGTATAACAATTTACCAGCCAAAGATAATCTGGAGAACCGCCAGAGCAGGTTTGGCCTGAGGAGCGGGAACAGAGCAACGGCAGACAGGGAGAGAGGAAAGTCTGGCGTCCTGAGTGGACCAGGAATGGGGGTAGCCTCTGTGGCTGGAAGAGCACTGGAAACTACTCTGCCATAGGGACCAGCAGAGAGATTAGAGCCAGAGGTACAAGGTACTCTAAAAACGCCAGAACTGTACCTCCCCCCAACCAGAAGTGACTCAGCATAGACCAGTGCAACTGTGCAGCTGCACACTGAAGCACAGCCAGAGCAGCTGCAAATCTACACTACATGGCAGGAGGGCGCAGCCCGGGGCAGCCTCTAATCTGCACAGTGGGGGGCTCGGTCTGGGGCAACAGAACTACTGCAGCCCACTGTGCTTCTGGGGCAGAGACACTTCCAGTCCGTCCAGGGCTATTCGCTGGTCAGCTGCTAATACCCACAGCCCCACAGCCCGCTTTAGATTGGGGTAGTGACACTTTCGCTTGCCTAAAGGGAGTCGTTTATCCACACAGAGGGGTTCTTAGCAGGGCACCCCCTGTAGCAGGCAGTGCAGACCTGAGTCACTTCCTTTAGGGAACTATTTCCCAAAGCACTCCTGTACCTGACAACTCTTTGTAGACAGTTGACAGGCTGTTCATATATCTATTGCTGTTCTGCACAAGAAGCTTGTAACCTCCTGACCCTGAAGGCAGACCCTACAGGCTTTAAAAAATGAATAATAACTCAAAAGGACAATTGATAGCTTCTATATAGAAAGAGAGCAGGTTTTCAACCCCGAGGAGACTAATAGCAGACAGTCTCCAGACAACTGTTGGTCCCCAACACAAAAGGCTCTCCTAGAAGAGACTATTAGACATCTTAAAAGAGAGCTAGAAGAAAAATGGGGAAAGGAAAGAGAAGCTATGCAAGAGAGCAACAACTTCCTGAAAGGTGAACTGGAAAAGGTTAAAAAAAACTTCCAGGAAGTGCAGTGAAACAGAATTTGTGAATTGGAAAAGGTAAAGAACTCCTAGGAAAATAGGATTTGTAAATTAGAAAAAGAAAATTACTCACTAAAAAAAAAATTGTGAAATGGAAAAAAATTCCATAGAGCAAAACAACTCATTTAAAAACTCAACTGGACATATACAAAAAGAAGTGAAAAAAGCTAATGAAGAAAATAACTCATTAAAAATCAGAACTGAACAAATAGAAATGAATCATCGATAATAAGTCAAGCAAAAAAGAAAGAAAGAAAGAAAGAAAGAAAGAGAAAGAAAGAAAGAAAGAAAGAAAGAAAGAAAGAGAAAGAAAGAAAGAGAAAGAAAGAAAGAAAGAAAGAAAGAAAGAAAGAAAGAAAGAAAGAAAGAAAGAAAGAAAGAAAGAAAGAAAGAAAGAAAGAAAGAAAGAAATATTTCATATCTACTTGGAAAAACAACAGACATAGAAAATAGATCTAGGAGAGATAATGTGAGGATTATTGGACTTCCAGAAAATTATGATGAAAAAAGGAGCCTAGATACTGTTTTACAGAAATCATCAAAGAGAACTGCCCAGAGGTAACAGAACCAGAAGGGAAAATAGGCATTGAAAGAATCTATCAAATGCCTTCTGAAAAAGACCCTAAAAAAAAACTCCATGGAATATTGTGGCCAAATTTCAGAACTATCAGACTAAGGAAAAAATATTACAAGCAGCCAGGGAAAAAAAACAATTCAAATATCAAGGTGCCACAATAAGGGTCACTCAAGGGGTCACAATAAGGGTCTGGCTGCATCCACATTAAAGGATTGAAGGGCCTGGAATCTGACATTCCGAAAGGCAAAAGAATTGGAATGCAACCAAGAATAAACTACCTAGCTAAGCTGAGCATTTTCTTCCATGAAAGAAGATGGACATTTAATGAAACAGATGAATTTCATTTGTTTCTAAAAAAAAACCAGATCTAAACAAAAAGTTTGATCTCCAACCAAGAGAAGCAGAAAAAGGTAAAAGGAATTCTTGAGAACTGTATTTCTGTTGTGGATATATATAAAGTCCACATGTATAACTTGATTTTACTGATATAACATAAAAAGGGAAGTAGAAATGAAAAGGGTCTAGTGTCAGAAAAAGGGAAAAGGGGAGATAAAAAGAGGGAAACTACATCCTATGAAGAGGAAAGAAAACCTATCATATCTGAGGGAAGTTAGAGAGGGGGAGGAACATTGTGTGAATCTTACTCTCATCACAATTGGCTCAAAGAGAAAATAATTGACATTTATTTTAGAGAGAATTCTCTCTAACCTCATTAAAAAGTGGGAGAGAAAAAGGGAAAAGGAAAAGAGTAATAAGGGAAGGGTACAAAAAAGGGGAAGGGATTTAAAGGGAGGAGGAGGGATACTAAAGATGGAGGGTTGCATGATGCAAGTGGGGCCCATAAGTTTAATACTGGGGAAGGGGTTCAGGGGGACAAGGGGAAAAAAGCATAACCCGGGAATATTATGATGGGAGGAAATATAGAATTAGTAATTTTAACTGTAAATGGGAATGGGATGAACTCTCCCATTAATTGGAGGCAGATAGCAGACTGGAACAAAAGTCAGAACCCTACAATATGCTGTTTATAGGAAACACATTTAAAGCAGGGAGTACATACAGAGTAAAGATAAAAGGCTGGAGCAGAATCTATTATGCTTCAAGGGAAGTCAAAAAAGCAGGGGTAGCCATCCTTATCTCAGATCAAGCAAAAGGAAAAATTGATCTAATTAAAAGAGATAAGGAAGGAAACTATATCCTGTTCAAGAGTAGCATAGACAATGAAGCAATATCAATACTAAACATATATGCACCAAGTGGTATAGCATCTAATTTCCTAAAGGAGAAGTTAAGAGAGTTGCAAGAAGAAATAGACAGCAAAACTATAATAGTGGGAGATCTCAACCTTGAACTCTCAGAATTAGATAAATCAAACCACAAAACAAATAAGAAAGAAATTAAAGAGGTAAAAGAATATTAGAAAAAGAAGGTATGATAGATCTTTGGAGAAAAGCAGTTCAGGGAACCTATACAAAAATTGACCATATATTAGGGCATAAAGATCTCCAAATTAAGTGTACAAAGGCAGAAATAGTAAATGCTTTCTTTTAAGATCATGATGCAATAAAAACTACATTCAACAAAAAGTTAGGGGCAACTAGACCAAAAAGTAATTGGAAACTAAATAATCTCATCTTAAAGAATGATTGAGTGAAACAGCAAATTATAGACACAATTAATAATTTCACTCCAGATAATGACAACGATGAGACATCATATCAAAATTTGTGGGATGCAGCTAAAGCAGTAATAAGGGGAAATTTTATATCTTTAGAGGCTTACTTGAATAAAATAGAGAAAGAGAAGATCAATGAATTGGGCTTGCAACTTAAAAAGCTAGAAAAAGGCCAAACTAAAAACCCCAATCAAATACTAAACTTGAAATTGAAACTAAAATTGAAAGAGTTGGTTTTATTAAAAAAAAAAACAACAATAAAATAAATAAACTTTTGGTAAATTTGATCAGAAAAAGGACAGAGGAAAATCAAATTGTTAGTCTTACAAATGAAAAGGGGGATCTTTCTACCAATGAAGAGAATATTAGAGAAATAATAAGGAGTTACTTTGCCCAACTTTATGCCAATAAATTTGATAACCTAAGTGAAATGGATGACTACCTCCAAAAATATAGACTTCCTAGATTAACAGAGGAGGAAGTAAATTGCTTAAATAGTTCCATTTCAGAAAAAGAAATAGAACAAGCTATTAATCAACTCTCTAAGAAAAAATCCCCAGGACCAGATGGATTCACATGTGAATTCTACCAAACATTTAAAGAACAATTAGCCCCAATGTTATATAAACTATTTGAAAAAATAGGGAATGAAGGAGTCCTACCAAATTCCTTTTATGACACAGACATGGTACTGATACCTAAACCAGGTAGGTTGAAAACTGAGAAAGAAAACTATAGACCAATCTCCTTAATGAATAGTGATGCTAAAATCTTAAATAAGATATTAACAAAAAGACTACAGAAAATCATCCCCAGGATAATACACCATGATCAAGTAGGATTTATACCAGGAATGCAGGGCTGGTTTAATATTAGGAAAACTATTATTATAATGGATCATATTAATAATCAAATTAACAAGAACCATATAATCATCTCAATAGATGCAGAAAAGGCATTTTATAAAATCCAACATCCATTCCTACTAAAAACACTTGAAAGTATAGGAATAAATGGACTATTCCTTAAAATAGTCAGGAGCATATATTTAAAACCATCGTTAAGCATCATATGTAATGGGGATAAACTGGAACCTTTCCCAGAAAGATCAGGAGTGAAACAAGGTTGCCCACTCTCACCATTACTATTCAATATTGTATTAGAACCACTAGCCTCGGCAATAAGAGTGGAGAAAGAATAGGTGATGAGGAAACCAAACTATCACTCTTTGCAGATGATATGATGGTATACTTCAGGGGTTCTCAAACTACAACCCACGCCAGATGCGGCTTGCTGAGGACATTTATGTGGCCCGCTGGTTTATGGCAAATGGGCTGAGGGGCAGAGACAGAGTGTAAGGTTTTGTTTTTACTATAGTCCAGCCCTCCAACAGTCTGAGGGACAGTGAACTGGCTCCCTATTTAAAAAGTTTGAGGACCACTGGTATATTTAGAGAACACAAGAGATTCAACTAAAAAGCTATTAGAAATAATTCACAACTTTAGCAAAGTTGCAGTATATAAAATAACTCCACATAAATCCTCAGCATTTTTATACATCACCAACAAAATCCAACAGTAAGAGATACAAAGAGAAATTCCATTCAAAATAACTGTCGATAGTATAAAATATTTGGGAATCTATCTACCAAAGCAAAGTCAGGAATTATATGATCAAAATTACAAAACACTTGCCACAAAAATAAAGTCAGATTTAAATAACTGGAAATACATTAAGTGCTCTTGGATAGGATGAGCGAATATAATAAAGATGACAATTCTAAACTAATCTATTTATTTAGTGCTATACCAATCAGACTCCCAAGAAACTATTTTTTTTGAGGCTGGGGTTAACTGACTTGCCCAGGGTCACACAGCTAGGAAGTGTTAAATGTCTGAGACCAGATTTGAACTCAGGTCCTCCTGAGTTCAAGGCTGGTGCTCTATCCACTGCACCACCTAGCTGCCCCCACCAAGAAACTATTTTAATGACTTAGAAAAAAATAACAACAAAATTCATATGGAAGAACAAAAGGTCGAGAATTTCAAGGGAATTAATGAAAAAAAAAATCAAATTAAGGTAGCCTAGCTGTACCTGATCTAAAACTATATTATAAAGCAGCAGTCACCAAAACCATTTGGTATTGGTTAGAAATAGACTAGTTGATCAGTGGAATAGGTTATGTTCACAGGACAAAATAGTGTACAACTATAGCAATCTAGTGTTTGACAAACCCAAAGATCCCAACTTTTCAGAAAAGAATTCATTATTTGACAAAAACTGCTGGGAAAACTGGAAATTAGTATGGCAGAAATTAGGCATGGATCCACACTTAACACCACATACCAAGATAAGATCAAAATGGGTCCATGATTTAGGCATAAAGAATGAGATCATAAACAAATTAGAGGAACATAAGGTAGTTGACCTCTCAGACTTGTGGAGGAAGAAGGAATTTGTGACCAAAGGAGAACTAGAGATCATTATTGATCACAAAATAGAGAATTTTGATAACATCAAATTAAAAAGCTGTTGTACAAACAAAATTAACAAGAAAACAAGATTAGAAGGGAAGTAACAAACTGGGAAAATATTTTTATAGTTAAAGGTTCTGATAAAGGCCTCATTTCCAAAATATATAGAGAACTGACTCTGATTTATAAGAAACCAAGCCATTCTCCAATGGATAAATGGTCAAAGGATATGAACAGACAATTTTCAGATGATGAAATTGAAACTATTTCCATTCATATGAAAGAGTGTTCCAAATCGCTACTGATCAGAGAAATGCAAATTAAGACAACTCTGAGATACCACTACACACCTGTCAGATTGGCTAAGATGACAGGAACAAATAATGATGAATGTTGGAGGGGATGTGGGAAAACTGGGACACTGATGCATTGTTAGTGGAGTTGTGAAAGAATCCGGCCATTCTGGAGAGCAATTTGGAATTATGCCCCAAAAGTTATCAAAGTGTGCATTCCCTTTGACCCAGCAGTGCTACTACTGGGCTTATATCCCAAAGAAATACTAAAGAGGGGAAAGGGACCTGTATGTGCCAAAGTGTTTGTGGCAGCCCTTTTTGTAGTGGCTAGAAACTGGAAAATGAATGGATGTCCATCAGTTGGAGAATGGTTGGGCCAATTATGGTATATGAAGGTTATGGAATATTATTGTTCTGTAAGAAATGACCAGCAGGAGGAATACAGAGAGGCTTGGAGAGACTTACATGAACTGATGCTGAGTGAAGTGAGCAGTACTAGGAGATCATTATACACTTCAACATGATACTGTATGAGGATATATTCTGATTGAAATGGATATCTTCAACAAAGAGAATATCTAATTCGGTTCCAATTGATCAATGATGGACAGAAACAGCTACACCCAGAAAAGGAATACTGGGAAATGAGTGTAAACTGTTTGCATTTTTGTTTTTCTTCCCAGGTTATTTTTACCTTTTGAATCCAGTTCTCCCTGTGCAACAAGAAATTCAGTTCTGCACACATATATTGTACTAGGATATACTATAACACATTTAATATGTATGGGACTGGCCGCCATCTAGGGGAGAGGGTGGAGGGAAGGAGGGGAAAATTTGGAACAGAAGCGAGTGCAAGGGATAATGTTGTAAAAAATTACCCATGCATATGTATTGTTTAAAAAAAAGTTATAAAATCAATAAAAAAGAAAGTGTCAAAAAAAACCACAGGTACTTAATTAGTAGCTCAGCAACTGATTAAGGGGCCAAAGAAAGAAGATTTTGTTCTCTTTCCTGACGCAGTCACTGTTGGATCCCAAATCGAACACGATTTGGCCCCACAACAGATCTATGAGGATATCGGTCACAGACATCATTCTCCCCATTGTACAGATAAGGAAAACAAAACCCAGAAAGATCAAAGTCTGAGCTGTGCTCACACAACTCAGCTGGAAGATCAAAGCCTCCATCCCTCTCTGCTGCCGCCCCACCATCGCCCAGAGATGGACGAAGATGGGACAATGCTTTCCTTGGGCCTGTAGGGAACACATGAGAGCTGTCCAAGGCACACAGATGTCAAGTAACTTCCCCAGCTGGGTATGGGACACGGGACTTTCTGACAAAGCCGAGCCCGGTACACCACCCACCAGGTCACAGAAACAAAAAAGGCCACTGGACCCTGTCTTCAGGGAGTGTGAACTCTGCTGGATTCAGTTGACCAGAAATAGTCTGGGAGTTCTCACTGCTTCACGCCGGGACCTCCCCCCCGCCAGTCCAGCCCAATGGCCTGTGGCCCAAGCCAGCTTCTAAGCCAGGCCTCCAGCTCCCAATTAAGCACTTCTTCCACTGTCCAATGGGACCAATGCAATGAAGACAGCCTTCACTGAGCCTCAGCAAGGCCTTGGGCAAACACAGCTCCTTTGTTCTGGGCAAACTCAGCACACATTCACAGAAGCAAATCAACATTTTTGTCACTGTGGATTTCTTCATTCAATTCCACAAACGTTCACTAAGCGCCTGCCACACATGGAAATGCTGTGCTATCGGAACACGGAAACAAATCAAACGGCCCCCGTTCTTCGGAGGCTGATATTTCCCTGGACATAGCGACAAGATCTGCAGCTCAAGGCTGCAAGGTCTATACAAGGTAACAATGAGGTCTTTTAAAAGGGAAAGTGCTCAGAACCGGAGGAGAGGGACTCCCGGAGAAAGGAGCCCACACCTAGCCAAGGAATGTCCTTGGCAGAAGCTTATTCCAGACTTAGAAGCCCATCTCACAAAGTGTGGAAGCTAGAGATGAGGAAAATCACTGAGGAATAGCATCTGGGAGACTGGTTCAATTTGTATGAAATGCACATTAAGGAGAGAGACAGGAAGTAAAAGTGGAAAGATAGGAGGAAATTCCCTGTAGAAGGTTTTAAATGCCAGGCTGTGGATTGGTATTTTTTTTCCTAAAGGCACTAGGGAGCCAATGAAGACTTCTGAGCAAGGGAGTTACTTGTTCAGATCAATGTTTTCTATTATCCACTTGGCAGCTATGTGGATGATAGATTGGAGGTGTGGAAAAAAGGGGACAGTACTACTGAAGGAGGGGCAGTAGTCCAGATGAGAGATGATAGTGCCTAAAGGAAGGATAAGGTTGTATGAGGAGAGAGACAAGGGTGGAGGTGAGAGATCTGGAGCGTTAGAATCAAGATCTGGCAGCTGACTGGGCAAGTGGACTGAATCAGTGGGGATGAATCTGCTGGGTCCCAATCAGCTGGGAATTAGTGATCTAAGGCAGTGTGCAAGTCCCAGCAAAGAAAGGCATCCTCCCTGGCCTCAGGAAGTTGCCACTTTATGGCAGAAAACTGGAAACTGAATGGACACAGAATGGCTCAATAATTATGGTCTATGAAGGTTATAGAACATTATTGTTCTGTAAGAAACAACCAGTAGGAGGATTTCAGAGAGGCCTGGAGAGACAGGAACTGAGGCTGAGTGAAATGAGCAGGACCAGGAGATCACTTTACACAGCAACAACAAGACTATCCGATGATCAATTCTGTCGGACGTGGCTCTCTTCAACAATGAGATGACTGCAACCAGTTCCAATGAGCTTGTGATGGAAAGAGCCTTCTGCACCCAGAGAGGATTGTGGGAGCTGAGTGTGGACCACAACATAGCATCCTCACTCTTTTTTGCTTGCATTTAATTTTCTCTCTCATTTTTTTCCTTTTTGATCTAACTTTTCTTGTGCAGCAAGACAATTGGGGAAATATAGATAGAAAAATTGTACATGTTGAACATATATTGAATTACTTGCTGTCTAGGGAAGGCGTGGGGGAAGGGGAAGAAATTTGGAGCACAAGGTTTGGCAAGAATGAATGTGGGAAATTATCCATGCTTATGCTTTGAAAATAAAAAGCTTTAATTAAAAAAGAAGAAGAAGAAGCTGCCACTTTAAAGGTACAAGAGCTGCAAAGAAGTCAAATAAGACCCTGAGCAAGAGCCCAGAGCAGGAAAGGAGGCAGGCAGGCAAGCACTGTGCTAAGTGCTGGGGCTCCAAAGAGAGCCAAATCCAGTCCCAGCCCTTGAGGAGCTCCTGCTCTAATGGGGGAGGCAACGTGCAAACAGATATACAAACTATAAATGGGAAATCACTATCGGGAGGAAGGCGTGAGGATGGAGGGATAGAGGAAGGCTTCCTGCTGAAAAGGGATTTCAGGCAAAATATGGCACAAGGTCACTGCCATGATTAATCACTGAGGGCTGGCCCAGACAGTGAGAGTGAGGAGGGTGGGAGAGGGAGACACAAGGTGGAGGGGGGGCAGGATCCAGGTGATCAGAGCAAGCTTCATGGAACAGGCAGCAGGATACAAGGGAAAGAAGCCTGGCTTGGGAGTGAATAGGCCCGAGCACAGAATGCCATGTCTAAAGCAGCCAAAGGGGGAGCCGGGCCAGGCAGAGGCAGAGGGGACCAAGTAAGAGCTACCAGAGGCAGAGCAGCAGCTAGAAGGGGAGAGCGGGCCAGAAGAAATAGGGTGGGCGGGCCTGCAGCAAGAGTACAAGAAGGTCCAGTAGGGACCAACTCTCTCTCTGAACTGCTGCTTTCTCCTGGCCAAGGCACATCATTCAGTGCTCTCCAGTGGCACCTACTGGCCTGTGCTTTGGGATGACAAGGGCTTAGCCCCAGACTAACCACTTCTGGATCACAACCATCCTTCCTCCTTTTTCTGGCAGTGAGCACCTTAAAACTCACTTCAAACTGGGCTTGTGCCTTGTTTTATTATTATTATTATTATTAAAGCTTTTTATTTTGAAAACATATGCATAGATAATTCAGCATTCATCCTTATAAAACCCCGTGCTCCAAATTTCTCCCTCTTCCTCCCCTTTCCCCTAGACAGCAAGTGATCCAATAGAGGTTAAACATGTGCAAGCATTCTAAACATACATTCATCGCGCTGCACAAGAAAAATCAGATCAAAAAGGAAAAAGTGAGAAAAAACAAAAAGCATGCGAACAAACAACAACAAAACGAGTGAAAATACTCTGTTGTGTTCCACCCTCAGCCCCCACAGTCTCTCTCTGGGTATAGATGGTTCTCTTCATCACAAGAAGTGGTCTGAATCACCTCATTGTTGAAGAGCCACATCCATCAGAATTGATCATCGTATAATCTTGTTGTTTCCGTGTATAGTGATCTCCTAGTTCTTCTCATTTCCCTCAGCATCAGTTGATGTAGGTCTCTCCAGGCCTCTCTGTATTCCTCCTGCTGGTCATTTCTTACAGAGCAATAATATTCCATAACCTTCATATACCACAATTTACCCAACCATTCTCCAATGGATGGACATCCACTCAGTTTCTAGTCTTGCCACTACACAAAGGACTAACACAGACAGTTTTGCATTTGTGGGTCTCTTTCCCTCCTTTAGGATCTCTCTGGGACACAGACCCAGTAATGGCACTTCTGGGTCAAAGGGTATGCACAGTTTGACATGGGCTCATATCTTGTTGTTCCAGCTCTTCCCCCCTGCCTGGAACATGTACAGGAGCCAGCAGCCCCCCCCCCTTTTAAATGCCCCAAGCCTGACTGGACCTGCCCAATAGACTGGGGTTGCTGTCAAGGGCCTCAGTGGCCCTTGTCTGATACCTGCCTGAAAAGAACCTCCTGGAGCCTCATCTCCCTATGGAGAGAGGCCAGAAAAAAAGCCAAGAAATGGAGACCCCCCCCCCCCGGGAGGCTGAGCCAAAAGTTGCCTGCAAAGGATCAGATTCAGGGCTGGGAGGAACCTTGTCCCCACTGTCCCCAGCTCATGCTGTCCCGGGTAAGAATACAGTCTGAGAGAAGATGAATTTTGCAAAGCTGCACGCCTAGTCAGGGGAAGGCTGGGATTGAAGATGAATGAAGGAGGATGTAATCCCTAACACTGGCACCTCATCCAAAATCAGGAACTCATTCTTGACTTCCCTACTTTGCTGGAGATCCCAATGACAAGTCAAGTGAGGAAGGGGGGATCTTTTGTGTAGATCCTCCCCGCAGCAGCCCCCCAGCTGGGAGATTCTTTTCTCATAGCATGGGCCTTGTTCCGAGCACTTCCCATGACCCCCTAAGTCCCACTGCACTGGGACCCTTGGCTGGAGTCCTAGTTCCATTATCCCTCTGTGACTTATAGAATACTCTGAGCCTCAGTTCCCTCAGCTGAAAATGGAAATAAACATACCTGTAGAGGGGGTGGGTAGGGCCCTCCCAGGAGAGAAGTGATGTGATGGGACCATGTGAATGTACTCTCAAGGAGAAAGATGGCCCATCTCCTCCCTCTGCATCCTGTCGGCGTTGTCTTTGGCACAGCCTTCCTATTGACTTGTTTGTGTATTTCCTAACGTGTCTGCCCAGAGGGCAGGGGTGCAGGGTGGAGAGGGAGTCAGGAACCACCCGTTTCCCTTATTTGTGGCCACAAAATCTAAGTTCCTTGAACTTGGGGATCATTTTGTCTCTGAATCTTGCCCGGCATGGGCACAGTGAGCTTTCTCTGCAGCTCTCCTGCCCCCAGGGGTACAAAGCCAGCTCTCACAAGGCCTCAAACCCCTAGGCCCTGTCCCAAGGAGCAGACCCTGCACTTTCCAGGCTCCCTCTTCCCAGCCCCATTCTTTTGGGGGCCCCCACAGACAGAGAGCTTGATAACCATAAGGCCCATCCCACCCCCGATCCCTGCAACACTGGATCACAGAATGAATATGCTGTGAAATGGGCCTTCCTTTGTGATTCAGAGAAACTGTAGGTTCTTACTCTGTTGTTACTGGGCCAGCGAGTTGAACAAAACCCCAACGGAGCCGGCAAGCAAAGGGTATAGTCCAGCTCTAGTGAACTGGGGACCAATGACTGGCTGGAGGGGGCAGGTGACTCACCATTGAGGATGAGGAAGTGAAGAGTGCAGAAAAGCCAGCAGGACCCGGCCAGGTGTGAAAGATTTAATTGGACTCCAGGGTGTCAGACGGCCCAGGCCCGCAAGTGGGCAAGGAGCTGACCGAATCCTAAAGATTGAATCCAGTGGGAGGTAATGGAGTTTGAAAGGGGACAAGAGGGCCCAGGGCTTAACCCTCCCCGGGCCCTTCCAAAGGAAGCGGAGCAGAATGGCACATGGGAGGGGAGCTTGGCCGGAGGCGGGGCTCTGGGCCAGGTCAGCCATTTGTGTCTGCAGAGAAAACATCCCCCCTCTGTTACTGGTCCACTCCAGACTCTGGAACCACCATTATGTTTCCCCCCATTGCCCGGAAATTTCACTTTGGGGGCCCCTTCTGGCTCAAGCCGGCCTTAATGACCTAACAAGCCTCTCCCCTTTTCCTGAAACCTCCATGAAGCTGCCAAAATCATCTTTTCAGTACAGAGCTCCATGGCTCACCAGGGCCTTTCCTAAAGTTTCCCATAATCCCTCTGTGCCCCACCTGTCCAGAGCTCTTTCAGATGACTGTGCTTTGCAAACCCTCCACACCAGGCTCCCAGCCCTCTCTCCCACCTCTGTGTGTTTGCCTTTGCATGAGCGTCTCCTCCAAGAATCTCTGTCCAATTTCTCACCTTAGCAAAGGTGTCCTGGCCTGGCCCCCATGACTCTCACCCTCACCAAGTGTCTGTGCTCTCTCCCTCATTTATGCCCAGAACGGGTCCCCTCTGAGGAGGAAGAGGAGGAGCACAAGCTCTCTGAAGGTGAGGACTGTTTTGCTTTGGTCTCTGTTTTCCTGGCTCTAACATAGTACTTGCCATGGGTGCTTATTAAAAGTTTGCTGGATACACTTTAATTACCTCAATTTCCACCAGTTTTTCCAAAAGCACAGGTCTAGGTCCAATCAGGTCATTCCTGTACTCAACAGACCCCAGTGGCTCCCTATGGCCTCCTGGACCCAATATAAGATGCGCTTCTTGGCATTCAATGTCCTTCCTGATCCACTCCCTCCTCCCTTCCCAGTCTTCTCACCTTTCACTCCCCACCAGTGGGTCTGGCCTCTTGGCTGGTTTACCCACAATCCCCTCCATCTCCTCTTTGTTCTAGGCCATCACCCTGGCTGCCGTCCAGGCCTGGAACACTGTCCCCTTCTCAGCTCTAACTACTGACCTCCCCAACTTCCTTAAATCCCAACTCAGATCCCCCAGATCCGTCTCAATCTTCCCCAGTTCCTCTTCATTCTCTTAATATTTCCTATTTATTCCGCTGGAAAATCACAGCACAGATTTGTCTCTCCTGTGACACCATAAACCCCTTAAGAGGAAGGACCATCTTCTGCCTTGTTCTGGATTCCCTGCACTTAGCCCAGGGCTCAACACATATTAGGCACTTAATAAATGCTTCTTGACTGACTGGTTAAAACTCACTTTCTATCAAGAGGAAAAAGGAGGCTCTACAAAGCAGGGACCTGGGGTGTTGGGGGGTGGAGCCTTCACAAAAGTTCTGTCACTTGTCAAAATCCAATCACCCGAACCATAAACCAACCTCTACCATTCAGTTCACATGAGCATTTATTAAGTATCTACTGTATACCACACTTCTACTTTGTTCATTTCAATCCCATTCTTCCTTAGTATCGATACTTATTATGGGCCAGAACTCTGAAACAAGAACATTACATTTTGTCATCCAAATGTGGTACTAAGAACGTACATCTGGGACCAGAAATTAAGGTGAGTACAAAAACAAACAAGAAGGAAACTTTGTTAAGGGCTAAAGTAGTGCTTCCACTGAAATGGGACAAATGTTTAGAAAACAGCCTTCTTTTCCTCTTCAAGGAAAATGTGTATAGAGCATTGTCAGATTTATGAAAAGCCAAGGTTTGATTGTAATTTGGGAGCAGATCACTGAACTTTTAGAAACTATACAGTACACATCTCCTTGGTTCTCAAAGGAAAAAGAATTAGATCCAGATGAGTGGAAACTAGTAGGAGAGCAACTATGTGAATACTACAATGAAAATGGACCTGACTCAATTTCTAAAGAAACATTCTATACATACAATTTAATACATCTGGCTTTAAGGAATTATATAAGTTATAGAAAAAGGAAAAAGAAGAAAGTGCAGGAGGGGGAGGAAACTGACAAACTAAGTGAAAAGGATGAAGAATTAGACAAGAATGGAGTTAAGTACAAAGTTGATTAAATTAAAGAGTGTTGTGCTTCCAGCAGAAGCCTTCAGGGCATTCCCCAACCCGTGACCTATCCCCCTGAATTAACCCTTCGTGGGTGGAGGGAGGAGGAGGGGAGAGGGGGCAGTGACACCATCAGCACCATCCATGCAGGAGTTTTGTCCATCCCCATGACAAGATTACAAAAGTCACTAGTTAAAGCTAAAAAAAGAAGGACAGAATATATCTGATTTAGAAATAAATGCATACCCTGTAATTGAAGAATTTGATTCTTCAGGTCAACAAAGGAGAAGATACTTATACTTTTGATCTGGAATAAATTAAGGATTTGAAAAAAGGTTGCACTCTTTATGGGGCTACATTGCCTTATGTTAAAATGTTACTAGATAATTTGGCTTATGAAATCCTAACCCCGAATGATTGGAAATCCATAGCAAGGACATGTTTAGAACGTGGACAAAACTTGTTGTGGCTTTCGGAGTATAGTGAATTATGCAGGATACAAGCCCAATGCAATAAGCAAACTGGAGTTAATGTACAAATCACCTTTGACCAACTAGCAGGTAAAGGTCAGTATGCAGACACTTTAGCACAGATTAATTACCCTTTGGTAGCATATGAGCAAACTGCTACTGCTGCTATAAGCTTGGGGTTCTCTCCCAGAAAAAGATGAAGGTAAAGCCTGCACAAAAATAGAGCAAGGTCCCAATGAACCCTTTGCAGATTTTGTGGGACATTTGCAAACAGCTGTCACAAGAACCATTGGAGAAAATGCAGCTACATAAACAATGATCAGACAACTGGCTAAGGAAAATGCCAATGAGGTTTGCAGAAGAATTATATAGGGACTACGCAAGGATGCTCCTTTAGAGGAGATCATAAGATGCTGTGCCACAGTCGGCACAAATACCTCTTATAGCCAGGCTATGATGCAGACTTCCCAAGATCTGACATGGGAAGACAGGGTCCCTGTTGGCAAGGGACTTCCAGAGAGACACTGATGCTTTCAGTGTGGTAAAGTTGGACATCTGAAAGCCCAATGTAGGCATACAGATAGAGTGAGAAGACAGGCTGAGAGAAGACCTTAAACCCCATGTCCAAAACGTCACAAGGGCTTCCACTGGGCCTCAGAATATAGATTGACCCAGGGAAATGGGAGGCAGAGCCCATCTCCAAGATACCAATCAAAAGACAGGTGGGGCATGATGGCAACCAAGGTTACACCCAGAGAGTCTTTAGAAGTTCAGGACTCTGATATGATCAATCATCAGAGAAGCAATCTAATAGAAGAAAGGGAGTACATGATCAATCAGCCGAAAAGCAATCAGATGGCAGAAGGGATTACAACTGGGGAGAATACAGGCTTTTTAATCTGACAAAAGGGCAGTGTCCAGTGCAAGCAGCTCCAATGTAATTACCAGATGATGAGGAGAGATTTAGAATAGAATAGAAGGGACCGCATAGGTTCACTGCTTGGGGAAGAGGGTTTGCTTGTATCTCTACAGATGGAAAAGCAATCAGATGAGTGTCAACGAGCTCCCGGAGAGAGACAAAAAAAAAAAAAAAAAAAAAAAAGAGAAAAACCTCAAAACAAAGGAGAAGATCTAAGAAACATGTGACACTGAAAGAACGTGGCTGATAAGGAGACTGTTGCAGAAATTCAAAATCTACAGGAATCATTGGAATCTCTGACACATGATGAGACTATTGCAGGACTTCAAAACTTGGAGGAATCATTGGATTCCCTGATACATGAAGTAATGGATTCTAGGACTTATAGACATATATAATTCCTCATGTTGATTCATGTTGTTTGTTATGTCACCTGTGTTACTATGTACTTGTGTAATGACTCATGTTGATGGATTTATGTATACCTGTTTCAAGTGAGACCCTTCAGAAACCCACTAATCTGGTTTGATTCCCCTTTTTCTTTTGGTTTTCATCTCCCTTCCTGAGATGTCAGGGAGGGCGTGATCACCTGCTTTTTTGGGTTCTCACTTCCTTGAGAAGTCAGGGAGGGTGTGACCACTTTATGTTCTAAAACAAAAGAAAGCGGGAGATGTTATGGGCCAGAACTCTGAAACAAGAACATTACAGATACTCAAACGAGACACTTTTAAATACCCACTGCCAGTGGACATGGTCTGAGGCTTTTCATAGTCGGCCTCTGGCCTGGGTCCTGGGCTGCTGTGGACTGGCCATCCCCCTATCCTTGGAACTCCTTTCCTGGCTTCTTCCATCCACCTTGCAGACCCTGTTCTAGACTCTCCAGATGGAGATCAACTCTGAACAACATTTCCCAAGTTTCATTTGCCTTCATTTGGCAGCTACACTGTGGCTCAGTGGACAGAACACTAGACAGAGAGATGAAGAAATGGGTCCTGGCACTTGCTCAAAAATTCACTGGCTAGGTGATCTTGAGGAAATCACTTTGCTTCTGGGGCCTCAGTTTCCACCTCTGTCAAATAAAGGGGTTGGACCAGCTGCAATTCCAAAATAATGATTCTAAGTGAACTAAGAAGACCAGAGCAGGGCAAGGATGCTAGCTTGGTGGTGGGGGGTCTGGCCCCTCTATCTCTGGCCCTTTAGGTAACGGATGAACTTGTCCTAAAGGATGACCATAGGTTGTACAGTTTCATTCACAAAGTAGAAGACAAGGAGTATGTCATAATGGAAAGAACCCAAGATGAGGACTAGGAGGTTCTGGGTTTAAATCTCACCCCTGACACTTAGAGGACACCTTTCCCCCAAAATCTGGGCCTCAGTTTCCACCTCTGTCAAAGGAGATCCCTTCAGGCTCAAAATCTAAAAGCATAGAATTTCTGCTGCTGGACTACCAGCTGTGTGACCTTTGTCACTGAAATTCCCTGGGCCTCAGTTTGTTCATCTTTTAATTGGGCATGACAATAACTGACCCCCATTATTGTGGTAAGAAAAGGACTGGGCTGTGGAAATGTCTACTACTTATAATGACCTGGAATAAACAAAAGAGAAAAAGCTTGGGGCTGGGTAGTGCACACGACGCACACGATGCACACAGGCTATGTCCCACCACAAGGGGCAAGCTCAGCCCAAAAGAAGTCATCCCTGAGAGGGCAGCCCTGAGTCTTTTCTTGGGGCAGATCTTTGGGTCAGGTAAGTGCCCAGGAGTTCAGAGAACATCAGAGCCAGAGACCTTGGGCCAGCCAGTTCAACTCAGACCTGAACAAGGACAACAACAGAGTCAGGATGGCCTAGTGAGCAGCCTCTGAAGCTTGCCTCAGATACTGTGTGACCCTTCTCCTATCTGAGCCCAGGTTAACTCTTCTATAAAAAGAAGAGGTTGAACCCAGTGACCTCAAGGGCCCCTGCTAGTCTCTGTTGGACTCCCTCCAGTGAAGGGAGGAATCATTACCTCCCAAAGCATCTGACTCTGTCTCTCTGCGACTGGCCCTGCCCCACTTTGCTCTATACAACAAGCCTGGCCAATCCCATTCCTTGTCAGGCTAGAGGTCTTTCCCCATCCTCCACCTGCTCCTGCTTTTAGGCTCTTGGGCAATAAATTAATGGCAAGTTCCGGGCTGCTTCAGCAGATCAAGAGAATACTCCCATTCCACCCTAATAGTTCCAGAATGTTCTCGGGTATCTATACTGATTCATACAGAAAGTCCCAGCCTCTTCTGAAGCAGACCTGGGGCTACACTCCCATCTGATCCCAGAATAACATAAGATCTCCCAAATGAAAAGGTCTAGACTCTTCTAACATTCATACAAGAAAAACAAAGTGGATGAAAAACAAAAGTCACCGGAAGATGTGATTGGTCATAGGACCCACTAATTTTGTTACCATGGCCTTTGGCCATGAACTGCAAACAGACAAGGAGGTAGGCCCATAACTGAGAGGACAAATATCAAGCTAGAGTACATGCAGGCAGTGCTTTTGATGATCCCAGACAATTTAGGATTAACAAGATCAAGGCTATTGACCCTCAGAGCAAAATGGAGCTTTGAATGAATGTTAACTTGGGGCCTGGAGACATTTACATGAACTGATGCTGAGTAAATTGAGCAGAGCCAAGAGAACATTGTACATGGCAACAAGATTATGTGATGATCAATTCTGATGAACTGGGCCCTTTCCAGTGAAGAGGCAATTCAGGCTGATTCCAAAAGACTTGGGATGGAGAGAGCCATCTGCCTCCAGAGAGGGGACTGAGTGTGGATCACAGCATAGGATGTTCACCTTTGTTGTTTTTTTTTACTTATGTTTTTCCTTCCTCATTTCTATTTCCTTTTTGATCTTATTTTTCTTGTACAGCACGATGAATGTGGAAATATGCTTAGAAGAATTGCACATGTTTAATCTATATTGAATCACTTGCTGTCTAGGGAACAAAGTGGGGGAAAGGGAGGGAAAATATTTGGAACTCAAGATGAATACTGAAAACTATCTTTGCATAGATTTTGAAAATAAAAAGCTATCACTTTATAAAAGTAATAAAATAAGTATTGTATAAAATAAAAAATAAAATAAATATTGAATAAAGTAAAATAAAAAACAAAACAAATGGGTGATGCTGGAATACACAGGAGAGCTGCTGAAATACACGGGAGCCACCTGACTCCCGTGGCTGCTGGAGATCCAACCCAGAATGGATCTCTTCTTGTGAGAGGAGGATACAAGGAGACTGAGAGGCAGTTATTGTTCTCTGACCTTTCTGACTGAGAGGCTGTTGCATTATCTGAAAGACTCTCCAGAAAGCTGTCCAGCCCCAGGAAGGAGATAATAAAGGATTTGGACTGTTTTAACACCTGGCTGTTCTTGTGGTAATTACTGAACTGAAAAGAAGGCGGTCCAGAGACCCCAAGAAAACCGAACCAAAGAACATTACATTTTGGCGCCCCATGTTGGGTGCCAGGTGAAGGACACCTAAAAAAAATGATAAATCCTAATGACCTAAAATGGGTTAGTTTGGGGTTTTTTAGCCGTGTTGGTGGTGAAATAAAGCCCAAGGGAAGAAGAGGCTCCCTCCTTGGGGCAGACAGGGCAATGCTGGTGATGACAAAAATAAAATCTAATTGAATGATGGCACATTTATCAACTTTTTGGGAGCCATGCTGCTGGGACTGAAAGCCAGGGTACTGCATGACCAAGTCAAAACTCCAACCAATTCTAACAGGCTGGAGTGAAGAGCAAATGTAATTGAAAGTGAAGCTTCTTAAACTGTGAGTCTGGACCCCATGGGGTTCTCGTGACTGAACATGGGGGCCACAAAATGATGATTTATTATCAATAGATCTTTGATTTGTAGACCTATTTTCTTCACCTTTATGCTTGTGTTCAGTAAAAATTCTGGGGAAAGGGGTCTTAAGTAGAACAAGTTTCAGAACCTCTGCCCTAAAGAAAGCTAGATTGGCCTGGAGAGACATGAACTGATGCTGAGTGAAATGAGCAGGACCGGAGATCATTATACACTTCAATAACAATACTGTATGAGGAACAATTCTGATGGACGTGACCCTCTTCAACAATGAGATGAACCAAATCAGTTCCAATAGAGCAGTAATGAACTGAACCAGCCACACCCATCGAAAGAACTCTGGGAGATGACTATGAACCACTACATAGAATTCCCAGTCCCTCTATTT